>NW_010545710.1:36386-41887 GCF_000687285.1 Phaethon lepturus
TGCTCATTTTGCTAGAAGTTCCTGAATTGCGCCGGAGTCACTTTGCAGGACCTCATGGTGGTTTGGGCCTGTTCGGTAGCAGCAAAACTCAAGAGATGCAAGAGAATCAGGCAGAAGGAGGTACAAATGGACATTCCCTATAAAGGCTGCACCTCGAATACTGTGTTCGGTTTTGGGCCCCTCACTACAAGAAGGATGTTGAGGTGCTGGAGCGTGTCCAGAGAAGGACAACGAAGCTGGTGAGGGGTCTGGAGCACAAGTCTTATGGGGAGCGGCTGAGGGAACTGGGGTTGTTCAGTCTGGAGAAGAGGAGGCTGAGGGGAGACCTTATCGCTCTCTACAACTCCCTGAAAGGGGGTTGTGGTGAGGTGGGTGTTGGTCTCTGCTCCCAAGTAACCAGCAGTAGGACAAGAGGAAAAGGCCTCAAGTTGCGCCAGGGGAGGTTTAGATTGGATATTAGGAAAAATTTCTTTACTGAGCGGGTGGTCAAGCATTGGAACAGGCTGCCCAGGGAGGTGGTGGAGTCACCATCACTGGAGGTGTTAAAAAAACATGTAGACATGGCACTTTGGGATATGGTTTAGTGGGCATGGCGTGTTGTGTTGATGGTTGGACTTGATGTTCTTAAAGGTCTTTTCCAACCTTAATGATTCTGTGACCTGTTGCAGGCCACAAACTTTCCATGCTCAAATGATTGTATATGCTATTTTCAGTGCTGCATCTTGCGCCCATAAACAAGAAGGTAGTGCTGAGTCTATGTGTGAAAATCAGATTTGAGGTTGATGTGCATATATATGCGATTTTTAACATCTGGAGTTCCCGGTTACACACAAGTACCAGAGGTTTGAGACCTTCACAGTTTGTCATAGGCATTAGGAGTACCTTTCTTTTTTTTCTTTTTTTTAATTTTTTTTTTTTCATTTGGCTTGACATGCTCAGGATGTTTTCATATCGCATTTTTATATTTTTCATTCACACTTTGAAGACATCCTGAATATTATGAATGGTGCAGAGTCAACTGAGTGCTAATTTGTCATTTCTCAGCTTAAACAGACTTTGCCTTCTTCCAGGTGTGTTTGCTAGGATCAGCACTGAGCTTGATTATCTGTTCTGGCAGCCTGAGAGCACCCACCAACACTTAGCCCACAAACTTGAGTAGCAGCTGAATATTGAAGCTAAGAGCCCCAGAATTTAATGCCTGCAAGCTTTTATGGTTGATTGCCAATGGTCCAACAATGTACTTATCCTTGTCTTGTCAAATGGAGCATGATTTAGCCAATACCCTAATTACATTGTTCCGAAAAAATACTCTTACTTGTAGCTGCCTGAGGATATAAGGAGGAATTAATATAGCAAATAATATTTAATAAATATTAAGAGTATGGGTGTAGGATAATTGCTACAAAATCCCTGTTCCATACTTTCAGTTTTACACAAAATGAAGCAGAACAATCCCTAATAAGAGTCAAAAGCTTTTGAGGAAACTTTTGCATCATGGTTTTGTTCAAAATTGCAAAATTACCAAATTTTTAAATGTAAAACTAAAACTAATGAAACCAGAAGAAAAAATCTGTTAAAAACTAGTTCAGTTACTCAGTGCAATTTTACAAGCGGTTTTCACCTGTTTAAATTTCTCCTATTCTGCAGTATATTCAAATAGATTACTATAGTTCAAGATTTTTGTAATAAGAAAGTTTTTTTTTTTATTTAAAAAAGGCATCACATACTTTCTGCCAGAAGAATAGTTAAAACTCATTTTTACATACTCTAGTTGAAGGAAAACCAGTTATAAGATCTCGTAATTTTTAGAAGTTTTTAGTTGTTCTTTTTAAGAAACTAGTGTCAAATACTGCATTCTTATTTCAGCCAAAACTACAGTAAAAACAGTGACTTATTTTTCCTGAGATAGAATTGATTTAGAACTGCAGGATGTGGCTGTTTGGAAGGAAAAATAAGAAAATGTTGCTATTTCACTAGTTAGAAAGAGTAAATAAAGACCATTTTGTATGAAAGTCTCAGAGGGAAATCTGAAGCTAATGAAAATTTCTGGGGTTGCAATTTTTTTTTTTTTTTTTTACTGCAACCATCTCAAACCATTTACAAGAGATGTGGCAGACAGGAATTGCTCAGCTTGTAAGCACCCCCCAAAAGAGGGAAAATAAAAAAGAATACTTTTAGGCTAGCCTAGAAAAGGTGGACTAAAACTCTTGCTTTTCCTTTTATGCCTAGGCAGTCTGGGAGAAGAATGCTAACCACTGGTCCCTAGCAGTGTATCCTGATTTCTGATCACTTAGATTAAAGACGAATCCCCATTTCAGAGAGAGATCAAGACTCTGTGAAAGTAGAGAATAACACACTCCATCTTAAAAAAAGGTAAGGAAATGTTTTTCGGCTGATCCTTTAACACTGGAAGCAATGTCTTCATTTAACAGTTCGTTAAGTTGAAGGCAGAAGTGAGAATGTAGATAGTAATTGAATACGAAAGTTTTTATTTTAACCTGTGTGTTCTAACTTGTCAAGAGAAAAAAGAGCTTCATCATATTAAAGGAAGAATGTAATGCATGTGTTACTGTACTTAAAACTATATTTTGTGTCGCTTTTGCGTATATTTTGGAAAAAACCCAAACAAGTACTGCACACAACAGCAAATATTTTCTTTCATTTCAACCATGAGGTTATTCTTAGCCATGGAAAGTTTTATGTAGTCTCCAGTCTACCAAGCAACTCTTGTTTTGCCAAGACAGATATACAGCATGGTTGTAGAATGCTGCCGCTGGGAATTAGTGCTAAGTAATAGTCCACCATTTAGGCTTTTATCAGAACAAATCTGCACTGTTTTCCTTTCTCGACAGGTTTTGGATTGATTGGTTATTTGTAAAATATTTTCAACTCTACTTCCTTAGCTGCTTAAGTTCTAACAAGTATTGGAAGAAGCTGAAAACAGCTAAAACATACTGTATTGTTCACGTTTTCTCTGAAAGTGGAATAACAGCAGCAGAGGATTTTTCCTTCCCCCCACCCCCTCCTGCCCCCCTCCCTTCTGGGAAGAACATTGGAATTGCGAATGAGAGGTAAGAATTTCTAGAGCAGCCATTCTGGAGTGTGGGCCCAAGGCAAATTCATCAGTGACTTCATCTGCCAACACCCTACTCTGTGTTGCATTTCTATAAAACCGGGTTCAGTGACTATCTAATGCTGTCTTTGGTTTTGCACAAAACAGTATGGTTCAGTTATTCAAAGTCATTTATGTGGTTTAGAGAATCTGTCCTGTCTAACCAATAACACCCTGTAAATTAACAAAGACTATTAGTTAACTAAAAGTGCTGCCTTACTTGTGACTGTCTTGCCAAAATGTACGTTTGACTGGTGTGTTATGCAGCAAGAGAATGAATGATAAGCAGATCTGATTGACAAGTCTTCTGAAATGATCAGCTGGAATACATTGGCTTGTTGTTAAGAAAAAAAGGTTCTGTTTTCTTGAGACGTTCATAATCACGAGGACTTTTTTTTACCATAAAAACCTACTACACCTCAGATGAAGGTACACGGGTGTTTCTGAAATACCAATTTGTGAGATGTTGTCTGATAATGCGTTATGAGTAGGATATGTTCTTATTTTTTCAAAGCAGGAAGATATGAAGTGTGTCACCACCAATGGACAGTGCTCTGTGAATGCAGGATGCTCCCGACCTGCTCTCTCTAACCTCTTATTTCCATGCCACTTTTGTGTAAGGATTACAGATTCTGAGCTATTTTCTGTTTCCTTTTGATTTGACTTCATTTTTGCATGCAAAATAGCACATTTTGTACTTTGCCAAGTAAAATACAATACCCACTGGCTTAAAATACAAATATTCAAAGAGCAGTCTATGAGAGTGGTCGGTTACAATATCATCTCCAGACTGGCTAATAGGAATTGCATACATAAAGTATGCAAGACATACATTTCTGTATAGAATTTGCATATAGTTTTTCTTCCAAGAAAATTTAAGCTGGTTTTTTTTCTGACAGTGTACCAAGTGTTCTTTCATAACCCACCCCCATATCCTGTTGTTAGAATATTCTTCTTTTTACTGCAGAAAATAGGACCAAAACTTTAATAGGAAATAATTTGTATAATGAGTAGACATTTTGCTTTATCCATATGATTCTCTTTGTTGTAAATAAATTGTAAATGTCATATTAGTCAATTTTTAACAAGTTTACTGAAGTCTAATATTTTATTTGCTCTCATACATACAATTTTTTCTAGCTCATTCTACCATTTCACATTTTCTAGGTTAAAATGCTTACAGCTTCAGACTCATATTTATCGGTGACCCTATACTGCTTCTCCAGAGGCTTTGTTTTCCTTTAAGGAACACTTTTTGTTTTCTTTCTTCAAAAAAAAAGGGAGAATAAGAAAACCTTTGCTCCTTTATGCTCTCTTGAAGTGTCTGACTTAATTTGTATCATTCAAAGGTTTTTCTCCCCTTTATTCAATTAATTTTTTGGTTTCCTTCCTTTGTCTCTCTTGTTCTTTATGTTTACCCAATTCACATTTTCGTCTTACAATAGCTGATTGACTATGGATACATTTGATTGTGTTCTCCCAGTCACTTTAGTGGAAGGGATGTCCATCAGAGGAAAGTCCATCAGGGGGATGGAACACCTCTCCTACGAGGATAGGCTGAGAGAATTGGGCTTGTTCAGCCTGGAGAAGAGAAGGCTCCGGGGAGACCTTATTGCAGCCTTCCAGTACTTCAAGGGGGCTTATAAGAAAGATGGGGACAGACTTTGTAGCAGGGCCTGTAGCAATAGGACAAGGGGTAATGGTTTTAAACTAAAAGAGAGCAGATTTAGCCTAGATATAAGGAAGAAATTTTTCCCAATGAGGGTGATGAAACACTGGCCCAGGTTGCCCCAAGAGGTGGTAGATGCCCCATCCCTGGAAACGTTCCAGGTCAGGTTGGACAGGGCTCTGCACAACCTGACCTAGTTGAAGATGTCCCTGCTCATTGCAGGTGTGTTGGCCTAGGTGACCTTTAAAGGTTCCTTCCAACCCAAACTATTCTATGATTCTATGAAGATAAAACTGCAAGAATTTTATGAAATGAGTCACTGTGCAATAAACAGCTATGCAAATAATCTATTTCCTTGTTTTAATGAAGAAGAGGTCTTGCCAAGAAGACAGAGACCTTGGTTTCGTCAACATTATGTTGTAGCATTTGTTCATGATTCATTTTCTAGGTATCTATTTTTTTCTGTTATACTTGCAGTGAATTTTGGTGGTAATTAGAATAAGCCTCAATGTGAAAAGTCTCTTAATTTTTGAATCCTCTATGTCTTACCCAGCTAGAGCTCAGTCTGGCCACAGTCGTAAAGGATAATAAAAAAATGCTTCTACAAATACATTAACAACAAAAAGAGAGGCAAGGAGAATCTCCATCCCTTACTGGATATGGCGGGGAACGTTGTCTCCAAGGTCGAAGACAAGGTTGAGGTACTTAATGCCACCTTTG
>NW_010545711.1:0-8743 GCF_000687285.1 Phaethon lepturus
CCCGTGCGCCGGCGCCTTCTTGAACGGTTCCTTTACCGTCTGTCACATGCTAATTTTGTAGGCAAATCCCGACAAAAATTATGACAATTGCTTCTCCCACCGCAAAAGGAGAATCCAAAGCCCCTGTTGTCCCACCCAACAGCCTGTAAACATGCAACGGGCAATGACAATTTTAACATCCGAAACAAAGTTGTGAAGAAAGAGGGAAAGGAAAAACCACTTGAGTTTACTTACATCAGTACTTTATTTTTTGGCTTAAAACAGTAATTATTGCCAACCAAAAAAAAAAGAAACCCTGTATCAGCCAAGTCCATAACAACAATTTGCCATACAAAGCAAAGAGACACAGAATGACGCTTTCTGAAAAAAAAATTGCAGTGGAAGCCTGTGTCCCATCCGCTGGCCCGAATGAAATTTTTACCCATGTCTATTGCCTGACAGTCATGCATTTTATATCAGTGCCGAACACACGGAGCACACACAATGTGAGGCAAAGTCCTATAGAACTTATCTTCTATCTGCAACTGGAGAGCAAATGAAAAATAAACCCAGCATGCCTAAAGACATGTACCGACCAATGCACGTCTAACTAGTACTATGAGGAATTAATTTTATGTTATTTTATAATCAAAAATTACCAGGATTGAATTGTTGTCATAAATTCCAGCTCTGAACCTTCCAAAGTGTGTATTCTGAAAGACAGTAATTGAAAGTCTGTTGAATTCTCCAACACTTTAAAAATAAAGCTCTCAGGAAAAAAAAAAAACAACCAAAACTGAAAAGTCAGGTCAGTACTTTGATAAACCAAAAACTTAATTGTATCTTCACAGAAAAAAATACACTACTAGTTTCCATTAAAATTGGAAAACCCTTTCTTCAGCCACTTCATCTTTTAATAAAATTCAGTGAAATGAAAATTAAATTAGCCTGTTTGGAGTTCTGGTTTTAAGCTAGCCCACAGATTGCTATTTATTTTTAATTTATTCCATGTCCTTTCTCAGTAAAATCACAAGGGCCACTTAAGTATCCAGAATGAGTTGCAACGCGCTTCCAACACTGGTGCCTACAAGTCTGGAAATAAATACATTACCTGGCTTTGAAGCAAGCTGATAACATCATTCATCCCGCCAAGGAACGAACCCAGAGTCTCAGTCAGGGCCCTGGCCTTCGCCTAAGAAAAGAAATGCCACCTTTGAAACGCCACAAAAGTAGTTATTGCATTGCTGAAGACTAACCAAGAGTATTTTCCTGACGTACTGCACCGAAGCTTCTTCCGCCTTTTCTGCACTGGAAGGTCCCGACGGGAAGGCAGCAAACGAACCAACAGGTACAACGGGGCTCGGCGGAACAAATGGACTTGCTCTTCATTTACAATTCTTGCAGATATTGCATCGGAAGTTTGCGAAAGAGCGGATCGCGTTTCAGGGAAGCCATTAACAATTTTGACTTTTTTTTTTTTTTTTTTTTTTTGTCCTAATAATACAAAAGAGATTCAGAGAGAAAACAGCTCATGGCAGCCTTTTGCAGCCTCTGTAAAAGAGGCACGTACAATCCCGCAAGCAACGCTAACGAGCCCCTTCTGGGAGGCATTTTTGGCAGGGTGCCCTTGGAGCAACGTTTGAATCCTGAGTCCTGACGGCAGCAAACGATCTCCGTCAGCCTGCCGAACCGCAGACCTTCACCAGCCGAGAGCCCAGCAAGTGAACAAAACTGAACCGTTTCGTTTGCTTTGCAGGTTTTCAAATTCGGTATCTCTGGTATTGATTCCCGCTACTCACGTTTGTAAAATTTGTGGGGTTATTGATGAGCTATTTCGGCAATAAAAGTCCCCAAATCTGTGTTCCTGCAAACTAATGTTAGCTCAACAACTCGGTCCTCTCCAGAAAAGTCGCATGAGGTTTTCATTGGTATTGCTGAACTTCAGGGCGGGGAGGGGGGGAATCACAAACACTTTGTGATTATTTTTCCTGGCTTGGAACACATATACTGAGCTGTGTTCAGTCACCCAGGCCACCTCGTGATCTTTATTGTCAAAATCAGTGGTTCGTGGCATGTGTAGGACAACACCCTCTCCCAGGAAACTTCTGGCAAACAACAGAGAGATCAGAAAACACTCAAAGTTGTTAATTTGCCTTTTTATGTCAGTGCGTTGCTGCTTTTTCCCCGCCTTTAAATTGGCATTTTAGCTACCACAGTCAACGTGCTTAAGCGGCACCGCTTCATTCAGCTAAACACACAAAGACTCTTGGTTCACCGTGATTTGCAATTTAACAATACCTGCGCAAATGAAATTAGTGCTGGCAAAAATAATTACAGTTGCTCGTGGGAGGATTAATATCTCTAGTCTGCCCTGTTTATGTCAAGGTTTGATATCATTCTGGTGCACGTATTAAGCGAAGCAGCTAATTCTGCGGCCGGTATGGTGTTCGGCAGTCAGCACGCGTGCGCATGAGTGCGTACTTACCGAGACGGCGTGGGAAGGGCCGTGTGCGGAGATACGCGCACGCGTCCTGCGAAGATACGAATTGTGATAATTAGTGGGTGGATGAACAGCGTAATGTTTTTTTTCTGGGTATGCCAAAAAAAATTGCCATTCATCATTTGAAAGTGATCAGGATTGACTTATTGCTATAAGGTGTAATAATGTTGTACAAACTATCCCCTAAGGCTACGAGTATTTAATAAAAGAACCACCACCGTTCTATACAATGTCCCTGCGAACAGACCAAATTTAAAGCACTGCTATACATATCCCCCTCCTTTGCGGGCTCGCTCGCTCGGCGTTGGCTGACACCGTCTCGGCCGTGACGCGAAAGGGGAAAACTGGGCGCAAGGGTAACGCCGCAGTTCGTACAGAAACGCAGCGGTTCGGCGGCGGTGGCAGCCAGCAGCTATGAACCTGAAGCAGTCGGATATTTGCCTGACCCCGTCGGGAAACGCCTCTTTTGGAAGAGCCTGGGGTAGAAAAGCCCTCCCGTGACATCGCTGGCCCGGCGCCCAACCCCTTCCTGCGTCAGCAGCACGAACTCGGGCAGGATCCCCGCCGCAGCGGTGTCAGCAGTGGTGCGAATCCCCACCAACGCCGGTCTGAAGGTGTTCATTAACCTCAAAAAAAAGAAAGAAAGAAAATCCTGAGCGTTTCAGGGTTATAAGCACCTTACAAGATGAAATCCTTCAAATCGTAACGTAATTACCTGGCTGTTTACAAGACTTCTACGAGTTGGATTAGCCTTATTGAAGCCGGTGGGTACAACAGCCGTCTTTCATTTGGGATTACCATAAAAATCAGCCCGATAGCCCCCTTCAGAGCTAGCAAGCTGAAACTGTAAGAGTTCCAATAAAAACAAGATATAGGTAAAAAATAGAAAATTTTTATGAAGGCAGAGACATCCAGGGTTGGACGTTACCTGTTGGAGATGTGTGCCCGCATCTGTTTGAAAACTACAGTCTTGCTGTTCAGCCCTTGTTCCGGAAATTATGTGAGACAAAGGTAATGTTATATAATTAACTCATAAATATTGTTTTTTAATTTGAAGCTTCCCCACTTTTCACCAGAGGAGATCATATGTTGCCACACCAAGCTAGTTTTCTGCTGCGGGTATTTATATGAATTCTTCTGGCAAAACACTTACTAGTATTTAGGACACCCAAACAAGCCCACAAAAAAGGGTCTCAGAAACATCCCGAACAAATGCACCAAACACACGCTGAGCATTTCAGACTAGCTTTCAAATCCTTGATTTGGGCTTTTTTTTTTTTTTCCCCTGGCCAACATCATAGTTGAAATAAAGCAAGGGGAAAAAACATCATCATAATTTAGTAATAAGTAAATTTACTGGTAAGTAAAGCAGCCAACTGGATGCTAATTGACAAGAGAAACTTATGCAACCGGTTTCCAGCACAAAATTATTATATTAAACCCACTGACAACATTATTTTGGTCTTTAAATGGTCGTGATGTTAATTTGATTGAATTTGTGCTAACTTAAAGCTACAGAAGTCAGAATGTTTTATTTGAAATGAAGGGAAAACCTTTCGATGAAGTTTGCAAAATCAGATCAACATGACGCTTTTCTAAAATTGCATTAAACTTGCGCATAGATTGCTACAAGTTACCAAAGGTTTCTACACCTAGAGCTGACAAAAATTACATGGGTGTTTGCTAAGATTTTTATGTAAACTGTGGAGTTTCATATTCCATTTGAACGTTACTCCACAGGAAAAGCAAGAGAAAAATCGCTTCCCATAATGTTGTTGTATCTTCTAATTTTTCCCCATAGGTAGATTTAAAGTAATTGATAATTCACAGGACTGTGGTTTTATTATTCTCGCACCAGTAGTACCTCGAATACGGGAAGATCCATCTTAAAGAACATCAAAACCAGTGCGTCCTACAGAAATCCTCTATTTGCTGCCATGGACACTGTTGTTAATTTATTGCGTGCACGTGTAAGTCACGCAGAGATGTTCATATATTCCCACATGAAACAAAACCTTGCAAAATTTACTAAATTTGTAAGCATGGAAGTGGGTTCCAGTTTAGTTCTTGTACAGCTGCGGTAGCTCATGCTAAGATAGCTGTGACTCGCTGCCGGCCCCACATACAGAGAATCAGCTGTTTATTCCAAGAATAAGATCTATTGTATTTAGACCAACCAACATTTCATCCTAACTCCCCTTCCTGCCTTTAACTTTTTTAAAGCCAGATTAAATTTAATATTTCTCCTTCTATCTTTCTCATCTAAACACTTTTTGAAATGGCACTTCTTTTTCATAATGGCCAGTATCGTGAACTTACCTCAGTTACACGTTCTTACCACAGTAAGTCAAGTTGTGTGTTTGTTTACAATAGGCACACTCTTACATTACGTCGGGATCAGACTTTCGTCCCAAAAAACGGTGTAAACTCTGATATAACTACATACAACAGAACAGCCTACAGAGAAACAAAAGATCCACTATGCAATCCTGAATTACCCAGTTCACTATTAAACAGCGTCGTCTTCAGAAGCGTGGGTAAATCTCCCTGGGATCATCAGTTAAACGGAGGTTGCTTAAAATTCAGCTTGTGCAGAAATTCCACTCCCATGTGACGGTGTGTTATCCGATCGGACTTTGAAGAAGAAAATCATTTGTGTAAGGGACAAGTGCTTAAGCACACGGGTGGCACGGATGCAAGCTCATTAAATTTTAAAAATTATTTGAATCAGGCACTAAAACTCCTGTCTGCAGTTGATTCCACTTGCTTATATACGAGCATAGAAATTGTGAGACCGTCTTTGATTTTTATTTTTTCTACGCAGGCTGACTAATTGCGCTAAGGAGAGTAAATCCAGTACGGTGGTAATTATCCATGTGCAAAATTAGTTTTTGTAGGAACTAGACTTATGCTCTTTGCTTTCTAATTGGTGCGTGGCACCAGTCAGCATTCGATGTAACACGACCAGGCAAAAGAAAGCACGCAAAAAGCTACGGTTTAGTACTACAAAAAAGGAGCCTGGCTGCTGTTCTGCTTCTTGTCCAGGGCCCCAGGCAGCGGCGAGGACCTCTCCTGCTGCGCAGTCTGCTGACTTGCTCCGTCACTACTGCTGAAGCCAGGAGAGGACGTCACAGTTGTGATCAACTTCAACGTTATAAAACAAATCAAAAGTATGACCGTAGCTGTGCTACGTAAAGCAGTGGCTCACCAGCGGGCTCTGCCCGAAGTTCTCAACGGAATGAAATCTGTCCCAGATCAATATTTCACAACAGATATCTTTTATGAGATGAGAGGTATAAGCCCTAGACAGGTTCAAAATATGTGCTGTGATTATCAGAAGTAGCCAAAGAGCAAAACAATTCAAAGTCTGGGATATTTCTTGTTTGACTCCATATATGAAAGTCATTCTACCTATGTGACTCTCCCGAAAGGGTAAATAAATCAGATCTAATACCCCACAGAGTGTTTCCTCCCTATGACGCTGTAATTTACAGAAACCTTTTCAGGTTGTGTATGTCATTGAGGTTTGATTTAAGAGGGTCCATAACCTGTTGAAACCAATGAAAAACTCTGTATGGACTCAGCAACCTTTAGAATAACCCCTTCTAAACTGTTAGAAATCAAACTTGATGAATTCCAGCACCGTGCGGAACAAAACCCAAAGAAAACTTTATTCTTCAGAGGCTTTCTTATAGGATCAAAGAATATGTACCTTATCTTGGACAGCTGACCAAAAAAACCCTCATTGCCATAACCATGGAATCGCTGTGCATTCATTTATTACCAATGACACCTCATGAATACCATATAGTTAATTCAATACACAATAAATGATTATTGGATCTACCTTAATATGGCAAGGTGGGAACAGCACACAGGAAAGGTATACAATATTACGAGAAAGCAGCCCCAACATCACTTACGGTGCCCAAGCATCACTTACTCCCCCAAAATGCAACACTATTTTGCCAAGGAGGCTGTGAAAAGACTCGCTACAGCCCAGTAAAGGGCTATTTATCACTGGGTACTTACTCAGATTTACTGTAGATCAGCCATTCTTCCTTCCTGCTACCACATCTGTGGAGAAGGATGGTCCACTAAGGTATATCTTCATCTGTGAAATCATATAAAGAAATGCTTTAGAAAGGGATGAAATCTATGCATTATTTTTTCTCTGAGAAAAAGTCAACTCAAAGCCAATAAAGAGAGCAAATTTCTCCATTCAAGTTGTCTTATTCTGTATCTATAAAAGAATAGATACGTATCTTCATTTATGAATACAGTAAATACAGGAGGTCCACAGGGAGACAGGGATCTGTGTCCTGGTTTGTGAAAAGCAGTCTCAGCTGACCACATGTTGTTTAAGCACAATCCTCTCTTGCTGTTGGACAGTGGCTGAAAGGGAGCTGAGGCTTTGACGGGAAAAAAGCATCAGGACAAAGCCCAAACGTTGCGTCAAAGAAGGAAATCTCTTCTAATTACTCCTGAGCACATTGTCTGTTTATTTTCCAACAAACGTTTGATGGAGACATAATTGTTCGTGTTTGGTGTCAGTGGACCGAAGCAGCAAGTGCTTATAGCCCCTGTATTGCCCAGCTGGGTGCAGAAGAGATTTAAGACCTGCTTCCACCAACCAAGGAGTGCTCAGCGAAGCTGGCGGCATTTTCATTCTGTAAAGAGACAGCAAGCCCTTCAGCTCCCACTTTCAGAAGATGTGGAAGAAGTTTTGTGTCTTCTTTTTTCTCTACATATTCAAAACCGCTTTTTTTGACATCTCCTTTCATGGTACTTAAAGACTCCCCTTCAGCCCAGTGCAAGCGTCCTGCCTGGACCTGGAAGCACACCCGGGACTGACATAATTCCTACTGTTATTATATACTCCCTGACTCATTGGTAGAAGTCACTCGTTAGAGAAGGTAATAAAAGCCAAACAGCTAATAACTATGCTGCAGTGAAAATGTTTAGCAATTGAATTAAAATGAAAGACCTTTTAAATGTGCAATGTTTGCATCCTCCTACCAGGCAACTCACAAAATAGAAAACTAAGGAAAAATATTTCAAGTTTAGTTTACAAAGGGACTAATCACAGCACAGAAAAATGAAGTCTTGGATACATGGTTTTATTCATGGGACAGGAGAAGCTTAATGTATTTTTTGATAGGATTTTTAGAAGTGTTGAAATTAGGTATTCAGACACTGAGAAAAGTGTTACATAAGTAATACACCATGACAAGTTATTTCATTATCTACTCAATGAAATAAATTGAATTAAAATTTTAAAGTTTAGGTAAAATGCATTAAACACTTGTAACTTAATAATATGTAAGTTAAACAGGAGTTCAGCCTTCACAGCAAACATAACACATGGAAAACATCATCTAAAATGGACAAAATTTAAAAACACCTTGAACGCTCATCACCTCTCCAGCTCACACTGATCACAGAACTCTTCTTCTGCAGCATACTCTCATTACGGTCATTAAAATTAATGTATAACTATCACAGAGAGGAAATGTTAGGAAAAGGGAATCATTATTAACCCTCATAAGAACTGTGTTACCTAATTAATCTCGACCACGAACAATTTCAATCTTTCCTCATAAGAAACAAAGACTGGCAGGAACCTATTTTGGACTGACCTCTTTTTTGGATAAATGATGATACCTTCCTGACATTACCTTTCCTAAACCCCCTTCAGAAGTGCACAACCTCATAAAGGGAGTTCTAGCGCACAGTTGCCTTGAACTGTGCAGCTGGAGGAGAGGAGAAGCGGAGGAGGTGAAATGCTATTAGCACAGAAGTCAAAGATAAATCACAGCTGGAAAATGATTTATTTTGCCGCACTGTTAGAGGCTCAGATCGCAGATTTTATTTATTTATTTTTATAGACAAGCGTGAAAGCCATTTTAAAATAGCATGACGTCGTACTATTCCTATAGCCTCAAAGGCCAATGCCCAAATTTCTTTTTCCTTAGGGCCCCTTATCTTGGAAACGAGAACGCCTGAAGGCAGAGCTGTACTCGCTGTCCCACCCCTCAGCCCTCCGGCTCCTCCACGGCTCACGCTCCTCGACCCACACGTGCCCTCCTTGAGCCTTTCCCAGGGAAATACCCGTCCCGACAAGAAACAGCAGATCTTACGCAAAAATCAGCAGGCTCAGACGTAGCTCCGTTGGCACAAACAAGGCCTTGACATTAATAATTAATTGCAATTTACTGTTGCTTTCGAGCAGCAAGCGCCCGCCGACGGCGGGTGCCGGCGGGC
>NW_010545711.1:8774-18969 GCF_000687285.1 Phaethon lepturus
CACTGCCCTGCCTTGTCACATTGCGCAGGACCTGAAAGCCAGCCGGGGTGTCACGCTGGCAGCTGGAGGAGGTGCAGCCCTCCAAAATCGGGAGTTTCCGTGTCATCTGATGATCGGCAGCCAAAGAAAAATCAGCTGTTTAACGGCCTGCCTGAGCATTCACTGCGCTGCTGCCGAGGCTGTTACAAGAAGTAAGGATGCTATGCACAAAAATGAACAGATCCATAATTTAAGATTTAAGGGGAGGAGGCGGCTTGGGGACTTTTTTTTTTTTTTAGAAAAGTGACAGCTTTCGATCTGTTACCTACGAGAGCATCTCGTCATTCGAAGGAGTCACTTCACAATTTCCACGCACGTAACTCCCAGTGGAAGCTAGACTCGCACTTTTAACTCACACGGATGTGTGCCAGACTTCTGACAGCGAAGAGCTGCCGATTTAAAGTCCCGCAGAAGTCAAACAAACCAGGAAACGCCTCGCAAACACGCTGCTCCCGCTTGCTGAGTTTGTTCATGCGGGACCCCCGCACCTTGCAGCGCGCTGCAGGCGTTTCGGAGGGAAGGATTAGGAGCCGCGGCAAGAAAAAGCGAAGGACGGGGACAAAGGGTTTGGGCAAAGCCATTACAGGCCTCAGGGAATAAAAATCATACAAATGAGAAGCTCCGTGTCTAAATACTGGCTTTGAAAACAAATGCTCCTTCGCATTCAGATTATCAGGGCATGGCAAAGGGCAGTATTCCCAGAAACTCCGGCTATCGGTTGAAGGGAATAGAGTCAGACACTGAAAATGGGTTAAAATGCACAGCATGCACTTGCAAAGCTGTATAAACATTACATGAGATACGAAGGTTCATGAACGTTAGAAAACGCTGAGGTCTGACGGTCCTGGGTCGTTCTTCGGAAACCCTGAGGTTTGCACTAGCCCCGGGAGCCCGTTTTCTCCCTGTAACTAGCCAAGATCCGGATGAGCTGAGCAGCCCGACCTTGGCCAAAGGCAAAAAGCAGCCTTGCAAACCACACAAACCATCCGCCAAATGGACTTCTAAATTCTGCCAGCGTTGAAGGGTAAATAGCACAGAGTGTCTGTTGGAGACACGGGCTGGCAACCTGTTACACACTGATGAATCCCTAATTCCGCTTTATGGATAACGGAGCAAACACTACTTAATGCTGAACTACCGTGCATCAATAATGAATAGCTTTTTTGGAAACTTATTTCTGCCAATACAGAAGCACTGTATTATAGAAATAATATGCAATATTTATTAACGGTTGCTAATTGCAATATTATTGTCAGTGATAACGAGACTTTCAAAATATAATGATTTCCCTAGAAGACACACATGCTGCTAGCTCAGAAACATTCCTGGTGTTTACTGGAGCTAATACTCGATTTAGTACCTGCAAATCCCAAACCTAAAGGCAACAAACAGTCCACTCCTCTTTCACGCTTCAACAAGGAAAAGTCATCAACTCTTCTTTAACATTCTTTCTGGTGTCGTGGACTATTTATTGAAATGCTTTCAATGTTTTTTTCCCTTGGATGGACAAATACCATCCTGATCGTTCTTTTCTCAGGGTGGGATGAGTCACAACAGCTTCAGGTACTTTCTGTTATGACTAAACTCCATCACAAAGACAACAAAAGGCTTCACGCAACATTCCCCGCTTAGCCCATATTTCAGCAAAACTCCCACTAAAAATCAGTAAGCCTTTTGCAAGCGTGATGAGGAAGGTAGCATAAAGTAAGGCCCATTACAGGTGAACGAAAACCCGTATCTTAGAAGTACATCATTTTAACTTTACCAAAGAATCACCTTAGGATTCCTAGAGCAATACTTAACCATTTGGTACCCACCAATAAACGCACGGAGCGTTCAGCACCCGCCATCGTGCGACGAACAGGCTGCTCGTGCCGCCTGTGCCTACTAGACACCCGGTCCAGGGCCAGCAGCAGTCGGGCACGACGGAAGCCACGAGAATCCTCAAGCTGGTCCCAGTGTGACAGAAATACTGATAGCAATTTGGAGCTTCGCCAGAACGAGATCCGTGTTAAGTCACTCTTGGTTTCGACTCCCAAAACACAGCGCAAGAGCGCGCGCAGGGGTAGGGATAGTCTTCACTGCTTGGCTCACCAACGTCGGGTACATACAGTCCCTCCCCTACCGCGGCGCGGGGCAGAGCGACGCTCATCCAGTGACAGAATATTTACATTAACTTACACGTATATACACCTACACGGCTGTATCACAAAAGCGTCTTTCTCATTAACAGGGGAATTCCCAAGTGACCAACTGGAAGCCAGCTAGTAAAATAGGAAAGTTATTCATCAGTAACACCTTGGAATTTAACTTCATGAGAAATGTTCCTCCTCTTCACTACGGAAATTGCTTAAAATGTGTCTGTGTACTAGGCACCTCTCACATGAATCCTTTTCTCTAGTCAGCAACCGTTATTTTTATTGATTAAACTTTTGTGATTATAGAGCACTATAAAGCAGAACAGTGACAAGCCTTTTGGAGGAGTATTTACTCAGGGAAATGCATTGAGACAGGGCTATAGGACCTCTTGGTATAAGGCTTTAGCACTTCAAATTACTATTTTGTGAAACGCACTGCTGAGGATTTTTTTATTTGTTCCTCAAAAATATGCTTTGACACAGGATCAGAGAAGAAGCTTCCCAGTGATCTGTGACAATCAGTCAGCATATTTTAAATAGAGAGGCCCGAGAGTTTTGAAAGTCATACACTGGGTCGAACTAAATTTACAGCTACACATGCAAGTACTACACTGGCAAGTGAAAGTGGACTTTGCCTTCTGAATTCTAAATGAAATGTGCCTAATGTGAAGACGATACGTAAAATTTTAAGCATTGCTGCAATACTTACGTCTGTCTTTCAAAATTACTTGGGCACTGGGGAGAGAAAGTTCCATCTGATTTAGTTCCACTATATCACAAAACCTGATCTTGGACATCAAGAGCTCTGAGGAATAATTTTCTAAAACCCATAACCCAAGTAAACAAAAACAAACAAACAAAATCCAAATACTTGGCTTGAAAAGGAGCATTACATCATCATCATCATCATCATTATTATCAACATCATTATCATTATTATTACTTAGATTGGCAGATAGGGAGTCAATCCCTTCTCATGGCAATAGACTGAGCCAGACGGCAGGAGCAAACCTCACAACTGCTGCCTACGTGTGGGGCAATAGAGCTGCACCCCCCGCTCCAGGAACGGCTAATGGAAGTTCTGTGAGTAGTACCCGTGGATTAACTTTAAAAAAAACTCCTAATAGTTTTTGAACACAGCTCACAGCAAACAAAATTGCTCAGGAAATTCTTCTGGGCTGGAGCTTGCAGGTCACCACGAGATGATGCAGAGCTGCCCAGCGTGGGTCTGCCGGTAAGACAGACGTCCCTGCACGGTACTGACGTTACCAAAACCGCGCCTGTGACCAACCACGCCTTCTCAGTGACGAGTTCCTCAGGGGAAAGCATCAAGTTTTATAACTAGTGGAGTAACACACCGAATAGTTCCTTGAACAAACATATAAATTGTTTAAAAGGAGCTGTTATTACATAATCAGCACTTTTATAAGTGCTAACACCTTTTTTTGCCATGATGGGTTCCAACTGAAAGTACTTTTTTTTAGACCAATTCTGATATGGTTCCAAAGAAAATCAAAATGAAATAAAGAATGCAGGAAAGAAAGCTTTTAGCAGTCTGAATTTCTCTGTCCAAAGGTAGTTAATTCATATGCCAAGCAATGATAACTTATAAGCGATCACTATTGTGACCTTATCATTAAGAGTCATGTACGTATTGAAAAACGGCAAGCGTGTACGGTTCCCGGCGAGCAAGCTCAGAGCACGGGTTGCATTGGACTCTCTCTGCTCCTGAAACCAAAGTGGGATCCGTGCCCACAAACCCAGCAAAGCCCTGAAGGACCCACAGAGGGAAAACAAGCGGAGCCCTAGAAATCCCGCCCAGCCGCACCGCCGGGATCTCCCGCGAGCGGCACCTTGGGTTAGAGCCGACCCATTCTCCCTGCCCAGTCACAGGCTGATTCTCACGTGCGCTAAACCTTCCGTACATGGTTTGACTCAGAAAAATCAGTTAACAAGCTACACAAATTTCTGGAAACACTGGCTGACCTGCCTGCAAGATACTCGGGAACAGGATAAGCTTCTCGTTTCCAAACAAACTGATATCACGGACGCATACAGTATAGATGCATACCTCCGACTGCGCTGCATGCTCTGTGCAAGCAGCAACATGCACCTTTTTTTGAGTCATTTTCTAGCAAGGAAGTTACAATTGATTAATAGCGAACAACAGGTTGTAGATACAGAAATGCCTCTTCATTTGACCATAGGCTATACTTTACAGCAGCATGCAGTCCATCTACATTTATGTACGCTACATCTACTTCCCTTTTCCTTCAGCCTTTTCTGCCAGAGCATTAGCCATTACGAGCACTCAGGGATGGTAAGGATGGAAATTTCTCGCACACCTATATTCAAGGTTGCTCAGTACACACTATATCTTTTGCTGCCTGCGTCAGACCATGATCACTGCACTTGGTCGTTTCTTTCAGTGCAAAATGTAGGATCTACCTTGCAACACTGGACTTTAGCAGAACAATTTAGGAAGTCACCTGAAGCACATGCTTAATTTTGGCATCCAAGTGAATGGTTTAACTTAAGCATAGGCTTAATTTGCTCCACTTTGGGCAGTTTGATAGAATTACAGGCCCTAATTATCCAGCAATGTCCTGAGAGGCACTGGGACTCAAAATGGTACAAAAGTGGCAAAGACTTCACGTCTCTAATGGGAACACTTCTGAAACAGACAACGTAGATCAGGACTGCACAAATCTGTTTTTTTCTTTTTACTGATGCTGACCAGTACTAAAAACCTAAAGTTTTGAATTATGGTTTTGCGCAGCTTCAGGCTGGCTGAATTGCAGCTGGTCCAGGCAGCGGGTGCCTTTGATGGCATCCCCTTCCATGGACTGGGCGCACCCCCGCCCATTTGGATTGCTATCATCATTCGGGAAATCATTGCTCTATCCCTCTCTTTTCCTTTACTTCCTCTTGCTTTTCATTTCAAAACTTCACACACCTTTCTGGTCAGTGGGGCGAATCCCTGCTTGACCTCCATCTTCTCTTTGGTGGCTTCTTCACAGCTGGCAAGAGCTTGGTAGCTTCTTCCTCCCACCTTGCTGGTATTAGAAATTCAGACCCAAAGTACTGCCCCACAAGTTCACTGTTGCAGGCTGTGCCTCCTGCAAATCCACATCAGAGAGCAGATTTGAGAATGTGCATATAATATTTAGTATTAATGAAAGCTCAACATTTCCCTTTTATGTCCTCTGCTGCTTTACAGATCCAATAACAATTATCCACATTTCAGATGTCGTGTGAATAGTAAGGCATTTCCAAATGAAAAGCATTACATAAATGTAAGGTAAGCTATTATTCTTACAGTTCCTTTGAGCTGATAACACCATAATTTCCCAGGGATGCTGGGCATCCTCTCATAATGAAGCGTTCAGCACAACGAATAATGGGATTTTGTTGCAGCAACAGTTTCCTCTCCTGCCTGGACGAACTGCATTTAAACTGTGTGCTGAGCACAGCGCTGCAAAACTGAACAGCTATTTTTGCAAATCCTTCCTCTTCATAGGACACGGTACTGAGGCTTTCTCTGTTCATCTCTAAGACACGCATGCTGTTTCTGGTGCGACGCTGCGTTTCAGGAGAGCAAGCACTTTCACCAATATTCAAAATGCAAATGAAACAGTATTATCTTCCCTGCTTTAGATTATACTTTGAAACGTGGTATCAGGAAAAAATAGAAGTAGTGTTTTATTTGTGGCAAACTGTGCCTAGAAAATGGTGTAGGGATGATAGACGCAGCTTGTATAAACTAGAGACACAGAAGGATGTTAGCTACAAATTTTAAAACTTAAATTAATAAAAGGAAAGAATGAAAAATGCAAGAGAAATCAAAAGCATTGGATTGCAACAAAAGCACAGCAGCATGATCTAAACATCTGTGAAGCCAAGTCTTCCAACTTAGCCAAGTCCTCCAACTGATTTTGGAAACCACCAGCCGCTTATAAAACACAAGCCACCGAGGGCCCATCAGTGTCACCGAAATTTAATGAGCTCACTTTGGGGCATACCTGGCATCATCTTCCAGGCATGAGAACCGGAAACCTCTGCTTCCAGACTAGTGCTGTACAGACAGCTTCTCTCCAAAATCTGTCTACACCAGAGAGCGTTTAGCAGACGTGGATGGAAAAGAAAGCGATGCAGATGTGGGCACCTGACCTAATGGGAGGCCAAGGCGTTGCCCGCTCCCCGTTGGCTGCTGCATGTTGCGACCACCCAACTGATCTCCTGGAATTTACTCCGAAGGGAGGGCGGGCTGGGCCGGCTGCTGGCAGCGGTGCGTACACATCGCCCAGCGCGGGTCACAGCTTTGCTGGTGGCTCTGCAGAGGCAGAGGACCGGACGAACACGCGGCTCGGGATGCCTCTCCACGCGCGACACGGGTCTGGGGGCAGAAAACTTTGCTGGTGCTCTCAGGTTTACGGCAGGTAAAGCCGCTGACTTCGGTTTTCTGCTACCTGACAGAAGTGACTCAAAAGCAGGAACGAGACGTGTTTCTTCCCCAGGGGATATCACCCGGGGCGTTCCGGGTGATCTGTAAATAGACCGAAGCATTTAGTCCTCAGTTTTCCTTCATGAGCTCAGCCTGCAATCAGGTGCTCAGGGAGCTCAGTGGGTAATCAGTTTCAAACTAAAAGTTTCTGCAGTACAGACTCGGAGCTGTGTTAAGCCTGTACCACTTTTAGACACAGCAAACGCCATTTGATCCTGAGCAGTGTTTCCCTAAAAAGGCCAAAGCTACTACGAGTGAGAAATTAAAGTAGACCCGCAGTCAGCCCATGATGAATATCGGGTCACAAGCGGCCAGACACTCCGCTTTCCCGCTGTCGTTTCCAGCGAGGTCTCGCATTTGATCCTACATGATTACGCTGTGCTTTTTCCCAGCTGGAGGTAAGTGGCTTTTAAATTTAGTACGTCTCCACCGAGATTTAGGGGTTGCTCACCCCTCGCAGGATTCAGCAAGACTACCACCACCTCGCCGGACCTCCGCGCCGGCACTGCCGGCAAAGAAGTGATGATGACAAGACTTTTACAGTGGGAGGCTAATAGCTGACTCCTCCAGGAGACGGAAATTAGAGATCTGTGAGACTACCCGCTCCATCTTTCTGCCACGTCTCTCCCTCGGCCCTGCCTGTCCCACGAGGACACGATTGAGCACCTCTGGCTCCCGCGCTCTGTTCAGTCGGGAGAGAGGAGCCCAGCGGGCGACTCGCTCCTTTTCTGACAGCCCTTCCAGCGCGAAGAGTCTGAACGCGATTCGTTCCGCCAGTCCATTGCTCCTAATTGCACCCTCTGCTCCTACGTATCGCACATCTAACATTGCCCTGAACAAATACTGCAAGGAACAAAAACTTCCCGTCAGCGACCTGAGGGGGGGGGAAGGGAAAGGGAGAGGGAGAGGGATGAGTTTTCTACCGATGTGAAATTTTGGGCTTCTTGTTATTGCCAAGGTCAGAGGCAGAAGGTTACAGTGGATTAAGGACATCTAGAAATTATTTTTGCAACTAGAGGTCACCGAAAATATTGCAATTTCAATACACAAACCAAAGATTTCTATAAGTAAATGCTCTATTGCCTTTGTCTGAAATTTCTTTTCCCTTTGCCCTTTTAGATGCATGAAATAATTTTCAAGTCATTAGGTACAATATGTTCTTCTATATGTTTACCACATCCTTAGAGGAATAAAGCTTAATCCTTACACTAAATGAAAGAAATACCTTCCTCCACAATTTTCATTTATTCAATCTGAAATCTAAATCATAAAAATAATTACCATGAATGGCATTCAAATCTCGTTGTCTTCTCTGCAAAATCCGTGGCATTTAACTTTTTTCTCTACGACCACCTGCTGCTGTACATTTTTCCCACAGAGAAATGACTAAGAGTTACGTTACAAGGATTTTTGGTTTCATAATAGTAGAAATGCAGAGTAAGAGAGCTATAGAAAGAATTGTGCCCCTGAGAGCAGTCCAGTCCCTGAAGCAGCTCAGCTATAAGTTGTATCATCATAGTACCTGCCCCATTCCAATGAGACGTCTGCCTTCATCCTCCCATAAACACGGGACGGAAATCGCCCCAAGTGGGCGATAGGCATATGGTGCCGTGCCAGCTTTCAGCATGACAAATCTCGGAGAAAAACGGCCGAGAGATTAATAGCTGCCTTTTATTAAAATGTATTTTTAAAACCTTAAGAAATTACTTCAAGGGAGTAAAAGTTAAACTGGATCCTCAGCCCTGCAGGCAGGAGAGTTTTGATCCATTAACCTCACATGACAAAACACCGTACAAGGGATGTCAGAAAGAAAAACACAAAGGAATTATTTTACGATCCACAAGGCCAATTTGAGACCATGCTAACGACCATCCAGGCAGCATGAGCACGGTCACTGGCAACCACTCCTGCAGAGTCCGTTGCACGGGATCCCACAGCCCATGGCCACGCCGGTGAGCACGGGGCGATTTCTTTTTGGCGTTTTCCTTTTGCAGCACTCTGCATTCCTTTATGCGACTGGAGAGCCATATAAAAGAAGAGCTGCCTGACATTAATAGCTTTATGATGCAGCTTTTTGGTGGACTGAGCACTTGAAGTCAACAAGCATAAATCATAGCAGCAGAAATCCAAATTATCCAGGCACAGAAACTGCTGCTGCATTCTTTGCGTACCTCAAGCCCCCAAAGGAGTACACACATAAAGACTGCGTGTAAGGAGCTATAATAAAAAGCAGGAGATATTTCAGATACGTTAAAGAATACCTGCAAAAAAAAAAAAATTACACCCCTCCACAGCCACCATAATTTCCTAAGGAATGCCAACTATCATCAAAATCATGAGAGGAGTGCTGAAACCAGACATCGCAAGCGCCGGTCCTCTGCTGATTACAGGATTTGACTACAACGCACAGGTGATTGCAAGCAAATATACCAAGAATTTGGTGTGTAAAGGAAGGGAGATTGTGTTTTTCAACTTAAGTTTCTCATTCCAAGCAAATTCCGTTCCCTTTTACAGAATTCTTCTCACAGCAACGAAGATGTCCTGATTCTAAAAGCAGGTGTGTCAGTATGCAATTGAATTAATTTTGAATACGGATGAAATTGGAGAGTCTGCACTGCAGCTTTCAGAGCCAAACTTGGTTCTGAGGTGCATAATAAGCTCAGCAGCATTACTGTAACAACACAGATAAAACATTCACTGCAGATGTGTTGTAGGCCGTTAAAATATCCCACCGTACAAGCTGCATTTGCACCTGCGCTCCCTCTGTCCCACTCCAACACCTTTCCATTTTGCTGCGCTTGGAATAAAGCACTTCATTTATTTTAAATATACTTATCCTACCTTGCTGCAGACCAACGCTCTTCAGGACTTCCTTTTTCCTTGTGATGCACTGACTGAACTTTAGAGACGATATCTCAAAGTTCCCCTCCTCTGGCTGCTGTCCTGCAGCCCAGCGCAGCTCTCCGGTGCCCGGCTTCCTCTGCCAGCGCCACCGGTGTCACCTGCCATGACAACGCACCAAGCCAGCGCCTCTCGTCGCCTGCAGCTGGTTTATAGGTACTCGCTCGCGATGAGAACCTGGACAAATCCAGAAGCAACATCTTGCGGTAACCGGTGGACTGCAGTTCGCAAATTGCCAACGAAGGCGGCTAATGACGTTGGCAAAGCACGGCTTAGAAGCCAGCAAAGCCTTTGTGTCATGAAGTGCTCAATAAGGAAATGAAGGGATAAGAGTATGTGTAAAAAAAAAAAAAAAAAAAAAAAAAAAAAAGGGCAGGTTGGGGGCCAAATCACACACAGTGCCTTTAACTGTCAAAAAAAAAGTTGGTATCACCATCCGCTCTCCAGCCAGACACCCTCAGGAAAGCATTTGATGGGCACCCTTCAGCAAAAGTTCTCAATTTAACATGAGATCAGCAAACGTTTTCCTTCCACCTTTTACCATGGATCACAAGCTAAGCCTAGCGCAGAGCTCAAGTGAAAACCCAGCGATCGCTTCCACTGGGGGAAGCGC
>NW_010545711.1:19001-33639 GCF_000687285.1 Phaethon lepturus
ATTTCACCGAGTTACCTCTCCCGTTGCAGTCTGCCCCGTGACAAGCGTGCGAGTCTGATAATTAGGAGAAACCATACATCACCTCTTACATACATCTTCAGCTGCAGATGCCTCCATTCCTCGGAGTGTTATGTGGCTACTTCACAAGGAACTTTTTATGCCCAAATACCTCCTTTCCGTTCTGTCTCACTGGACTGTGTCGAAAAGCCTTTAAAAAGCCTTTAGGCAGCCTTGAAACAGCCGTTCCTTCGCCTTGCTCTGTCGTCTCATGTAAAGCAATTTTTTATCTGAATTATTTAGCAATTATAGCATTAGTAAAAAAGTAAAGAAGGGGGAAAAGGGGAAAAGAGAATTCCTAGTCTTGGTCACCGCATGTCAAATTTCTACTCGGAATAAATTTTCACAATGGATCGTATCGAAAATGCCAACAGACTCTTAATTGGTGTTCCACAGAGCACCACACACAGCTACACTGCAATAATTTGGAAATGTCTTGTTTAAAATACATTTAGGCTATTCAAAGGAGATATTGATATTCACTTGTAGTATGAGCATGCCAACAATGCCTTGAAGGCTCCTCTCAGCAACAGAATCTTTTTCAGCAGCAGGTGGGATGAAATGGTGACAAATGGGACGGAAGGCAGCACATACGAATAAACTATATAATATCCTATTTGTTTCCCCAACTTGGCTGCTTGCTTTGTTGTTTTTCATAAGCTGGCAGCCAAAGCACAAACCCATTCCCGCGTCTCGGTCCTACAGAAGATTGGAAGCAATTTCTGCTCAATATGCTCTCCCCAGGAAAGCACGCAGCATCTGTGGGGAGACTGAGAGAAAGCAGCGCTGCCTTAAGCAGTAAGCGCTGATGAATGAAACCCTGGCCTTCTTTGGGAGTAGATTTGCTAGGAGGGTTTATTAACAATAATACAATTGCAATCTTGGAAAGGAAAAAACCTGCAACCTGAGAGCTCCCTTCAAGCAATCTCACGGCTGCTCCCTTGGTGGGTACGTCGCGTTTGCTCGCACATAAAATACAAACAGACTCCTGTTGTGCCCAGACCCACGCCGCGCTTACGGGGGATAAAAATTACTCCTCTAAGGATTACTTCAAACTATATCATGTGTACTTGCATCTGGTGAAGATCCGAGATTTAAAATTCTTTCTAAAGCAGAAAGAAGAAAAAGTAGTAAAATAGAAAACTGGGTTTCCGAAGCCCATAGTTTACACAAGTAACGGTTACCTTGTTATACAAACCTTGTTTGAGACACATGCAAAAAGGACTTAAAATACCTAAAAAATATCTAATTAGGGGAATCAGCCCGTCACAGAGATCTGAGCCCGCACTGTTCGGACTCGGCGGGAGCTTTGCCAGCCTCTCTGTTTGGCCTTGCTTTTGGCCAGGCGCCACAGCAGGTTTTGTTCACCTCTATGTTGTCTTATCTCATGCTGCCTTAACTATGAAAAGAGACAATAAATATTTACCTCCCTCCCACAGATGAGGGAAGGTTTAGTTAGCCAACGCCCGCTCGCTGTTCGGGGACTGCCAAGTACGGGTGTTGCATTTGGCTCTGGAAGCAGCACAGCAGTAAATGCAAAGCCCTGCCTGATACTCGGGTCAGTTAAACTCCTGAAGTCGCCTTTGAAGGTTGCTTCATCCATGCACGTTAGTCATGCAAAAGGGGTTCAGCATCCCCATCACTCTTGAAGAAAACAAGGACGGGTGTGACAATACAGACCCATAAAGAAGTCAAGTGCGCATTGCCTTGAACGGTGTATGTCCTTGAATGCAAGGCGAGCCCCACTTTTAGGGAGGTTTTTGGTTTTTCCTTTAAACTTAGAAATACATTAAGAAGTTAAACACCATATGTTTCCCCGTAGCCCATCTCCCTGCAATTCAGAGCATGGCTGCCATGGCACTTTTCGGGTCCCTGAGGACCAGGCACATTTCACAGTGTGCCTATGTCCAGCCCCACAAGCAATTCCTTCTTGATCCTGTTGGCAGAAATGCTACGCTCCGCCGACGCGGAGAGGTATAGCTACACCAGAACTCTTCCTACTGAGAATAGCATTCTACCTTTTTGGAAAATTTTTCTTCTCGATTTTTTTCTCTGGTCTATCTTGGTACACCGTATCTCCACTACCTGAACACAAAAAAGATCTGCAACATTTTCTCCTAAAGGCTGTCGATGAGGAGAAGCCTCTTGTGGATTTGCTCGATATGAGTTAACAAACAGCATTTGCTACAGCTCTTGGAGGAAACGTTTCTACTCCCGGGTTTTGGGAAGCGGTAGGGGTGACAGGACACGATGGACATGGGACATCTTCATTGTTTCTGTAAGCACGCTAAAAAAACTCCAGCTAAGAAAAAGATTAAACATTTTTTATGACTTTCAAAAGGGGGGTGCTGCACACCACTGGGTAGCCAAAGACTCCAGCCCTCCCGTAACCATTAAAGTGCGTCGCTATCACTTACATTTCCAGAGTAATTACATTGGAATTTATGGCTCAAATATCCAAAAAAACTATTTCACAGATGATTTGCAACCATGTTTAAGCACATTCATAACACTCATGGATCTTTTGTATTTAGCATGCCACAGTATAACAGACACAAAATCCAGAGTAATACATTGATATAGATTTAAAGCACCCATTACTGAGATTCTCAGTTTATAGATTGAAGGGTTAAAACTCTACAACTATTACATTGTACACATAATATTAACACTGCATAAGAGCAGACATCACTTACATTGTCCTTTGCTGTTGTAGTTTTTAAGTATCACTATAAGCATTTGATTACACTACTATATGTGCATATAATGTTCAATATAACCTATGGTTTTCTGAAATAAAACTAGATTTTAGTTTAGTTGTTACACATGTAGTGTTCTTCATTGTTGCTGTTGTAAAATACTCAGAGGAACTTTGCCTTTGATGGGAGCAAGGACAGATTATTCCCAGATGACACCACGCCTTTATGCAGAATTCAGCTAACCTGTTGCCCATATATTTATGGTCAACTTCAGAGAAATATGTTGTACTTTGCAGAACAACAAGGTTCTTTACAGCAACAACCATGGATCTAAGTGACTAGTACAACTTAATCAAGTGAAAATCTATTTCAAACAGAAGATAAATTGCCTTAAACCTTGGTAATTATCTATATGGGATTAATAATCAACTCTGATTTAACAATTGGCTTAATATTTCCTTTTTGAAATTTTCAATAATTAACCTACAGTCTCTTAAAAATAATATTCCCAGGCACTTCACAGAATCATATTATTTCATGAAAACAAAGTTAGATAAGCTGTCATTGGGGCGGGGGATCAAAGCACAAATCATAATCCTTAGAAGGCTTTCACAACACAAAATAATCTTTGACAAGACAGGTATCATGAGTGCTGTCATTTAATGTGCGTGATCCATCGTGAGGAGTTCTGAAGAGCCCAAAGCATCTGTCAGTCGAGTAGCAGCTACTGGGCTCAGCCTTATCAACCTTTGCTTTATCCAAGTCAAGTTTTAGACATGCACGTCCAGTAATAACAGACATGGGTAACATTGAGTATTAGACTTGAAAAGTGACAGAAACAAGAGATTCCCAAAGGAAACATTCCAGTCTTGCTAAAATTCCCTCTCATTGCCAAGCCTACGACTTTGAGGTAGGTCTGGACAACTCTGGTTTTGGCACGAACTTAAAACACTGGATCTGGGCATCTGAAAGCTAAACCGGAGTGCCTAAAGTCAGGCTTTAAAACGAAGACAGATTAACTTCCAGAAGCACTGAGGGTCAGCGAGGAGAAGGGCAGTTCCACACTCCCAGGAGCCACAACGCTGTTATTGTAAGCGCAGTAAATGCTCCCCAAACCACGCTGCTCCCGAAGTCTAGACTGGGTTGCTTTGCACATATTCTGTAGTTTGTCTTCCATGAGAGCCTAGCCAGTGTTTTCTCCGGGTCAACTAATGCAGTACATTATGAAAAGCTTTCTAAATATTTGTATGTAAAAATATTTGCATACCACAGGAATGCAGGCTATGCCAAAGGTTAGAAAATAATCAGGTGTTCACGTCAGAAAAGTGATGGTGCTTCTGTATTTATGCCTGGACATTTTAAATAAAATTGTGACTGAACTACTTAAGGTCTAATGTATACTATAGCCTTTTTCTTTCTTAGAAATGGGCTTAAAGACATACAATGTCTTATATGTACCTGGTAAGTACAAAGAAATCCGATAAACCATTCTTAGCACAAGGCGAGGCTCAAACAGAGGCAGCAGGAGAAAAGATTTACAGCATTTTGGGGGCTGACCTGCTGCAGAGGCTTGGGGTCTTCTCCAAGATTTTCTCGATCTGCCTGAAGATGTTGATTCTTCTGACAGCTGTAGAGACTCCCATCAAAAGGGCTTTTGTGTTACAGCTTTTTAATCTACTGATTTTTACTAGAAAACCAGTTTGCCTGGAAGCAAACTACAATGGAGAACTTCACCATGTCTTTTCTGCTGTCATAGATTAATTTTAATTCTGGTGAGAAATGGGTTTTCCCTTCATAAAATAACACTCCTCTCAGCCAACATGACATGAAGTGCTTTGACTTCACATAGCCCCGAAAATGCTCTTCATTCCCATTGCACGGAAAGCCTCCATGCTTCGTAGGAGATTGCCAGCTGAAGTCCAGCGTTCCTTGTGCCAAAGTGACGCAAAAGGCATTCGGGGCCCAGGACGTGCTAAGTTGCAATAACTGTCTTTCTCATACTGTCGAAAAGTAATTGCAAATCTTAAAACCTGAATTGGAAATAGCATGCTGAAATATCACTGAAATCTGACCAAATTCACCTGTAGGACTGAATTATTCCCTTCTTCAGTTTTGCAAAATCAGACCCCAAAAAATGAGTTTCATATAAAATTAGCTGTATCACGTTAACTTTTTTCCCTGGCTTATTTCAAGGAAGTTGTGCCTCTTTGGAAGTTTAGCATTACTTGCAAAATGTTGTGGTTTAACCCAGCAGGCCACTAAACACCACACAGCCATTCGCTCACCATCCCCTCCCCGGTGGCATGGGGGAGAGAATTGGGGGAAAAAAAGTAAAATTCATGGGTTGAGATAAAGACAGTGTAATAGGACAGAGAAGGAAGTGGAAAAAATAATAATAAAAGGATGCACAAAACAGGTGACGCGCAATGCAATTGCTCACCACCCACCAGCAGCTGCCCAGCCAGTTCCCAAGCCGCGGCACCTCCCCAGCCAGCTCCCCCAGTTTATATACCGAGCATGACGTCGTGTGGTATGGAACATCCCTTCGGCCAGTTTGGGTCAGCTGTCCTGGCTGTGCCCCCTCCAGCTCCCCCTGCACCCCCAGCCTGCTCGCTGGCCGGCCAGGGCATGGGAAGCTGCTCAGTCCTTGACTGCTGAGCAACAACTAAAAACATTAGTACGTTATTTTCATCCCAAATCCAAAACACAGCACTATAGCAGCTACTAGGAAGAAAATTAACTCTATCCCAGACAAAACCAGGACACGAATTTAAAACATACTGCGTAGAGAAAGCCTGTTTATCTATTTTCTAATACTATTATGAAATCTGTTATCAATCAGTTACCAGGAATTTTATAAGTAAATAAAATAAAATCAAATAAATCAGTCTCCTTGCCATTTAGAATTTATAGGCATCTTTTAAACCTATATTCTAGTCCATAACCTTCATTCAACAAAATACAACAACTCTTCTTTGAAGGAAGCAGAGAAAAGACCTGTTGTATCTTCTCATACTTCTACGAAGTGTGGAACCTTGCTCCTTCATTTTGCCTGTTGAGTACTTTATTACTCTCTTTATCGTTTCCTGCTTTATTATTGCCTGATTTAAAGAGCTAATCCAGAGCTGTGAGATCAGATCCAGTTGATCTGGGGGCAAGTGCGCCAATTCTTTCAAAATCAGACACGTAACAGCCAACGCATCATCTAGCCCTATAGCAAACCTCCATCCAGCCCCCGGAGCTGCCTCGCCACCTCCAGCAGTGAACACCACAGACTGGGTTACTTGTAGTAATATTTCCTGGCACAACTTCCCCCCCCGCCCCCTTTTCAGTAGATTTGCTCTCTTTCAGTATTAGAGTTTCCTTTCCCTTCTGTTGAAGGACGGTCCCACAGGACTGAGACCAGGACTTGTAACTGCTCACTTACCTGCTCCTTTTAACTCTCCAGGCCAGTAACACGAATTCTGTTCTCATTTTCCTTGCCGTGACTCACAAGCATCTTCATGTGTTTCACAGGTCGTCTGCCATTCTGATTCGCAAGAGAAAAGAGCGGAGAACAAATCTGTCGCCCAAGTTGATAGAAGAGTCCTCCAGTGCGGAAGGCCCATAGGTTTTCTGGGGAAAGGATCACAAGGATGGAGACTGCTCTGATGGAGCTATACATCGGCATCTTCCCCAGCATCACCGACCCCAGCCCCCGCAGGGGTACCATCAGGAAACACCGTGCTTGGGTCCTTAGTGAAACCACATTTTTTCTGTAGCTGTAGGGCTACAGTTTCTCAGTTATATTCTCAGTTATATTCATCCTTACAGCAACCCGCGTCACCCCACAGAAACCACGCCAATTTTTTCCCCAGAACACAAGAACCAGAGCAAGCTAGGACTTCAAATCCAGCCTGTTACAAATACAAATAATTCCTGTGTAAATGTTCATCACTTATTACTGTCCCTAAGTCTGCTTTGAGCTCTACTTTCCTGTCGAGATCTTTTATTATATAGCGCTTGCTTTGGCCAAACACATCTAATATTTCAAGATCCCTCATGGAACTGCAGTTGCTTTTTCTTATGTTTTCCTCTTTATGTTAATTTTCCTCTTCACATGCATTTGCAGTCTCTGAAGGGAAAAGGGGTGGTAAAGAAAGGTGAGAAATAGTTTTTTAGACCTATAGCAATCAATAAAAGCAGAGTGTTCCCTACTGCATTGCCTCCCCTTGAAATATTGATACTGTTGTGGTAGATCTTTTTTCCTCCCTCCTGCTTTTTGAAAATACAGGTAATATAAATGTTCCCATTAGCAAGAAATATGTCACATCAAAATTAATGGTATTCAGCCGACAACAATGCTACTCTCTGGCTGTCAAGTTAACTCAATTCCAGGTTAGCAGAGCAATTCTGCCATCCAAATCTTATTCAGAGACAGAGATGAATTAGGGTGATTCTCCCAGGCTGTGCACTCACAAAAGGTGTGCCCTAGATCTGAGTGGTTACCTGGGAGCCTTTCACTCGCACAATTCCCTTTTATTCCAGTGCTGGGCAAGATTCTGATCCCAGTGAGAGATCTGCAAATCTGCAGTAACTCACAACTCCGGGGCAAATCTGGAGAAATAGGAATGAAGTTACTTCACCTTTTTGCTGGTCGCAAGGGATCAGGATCCATTCCATATACGTTTGATCATGAAGTCTTGCTTTACTAAGTTTCATGTCTTAAAAGGAGACCGGTGTCTTCAAAACAGTCTTTGACCCCAGTACAAAAAACTCTTCTGATTCAAATATTCAACAGCAAGTAAAGTACTTAAGACAACTCAGATAAGAGATATATGGTTTTTGCTTGCTTTTCTTTTTTAAAAAGTAGTATTAAAGGATAAAAATGTGTTAGCAGCTTTACTAAGCTGAAGCAATGCCAAAATGCAGGTACCTGTTACCTCAAAGAATGACATTAAATCTTTATTATAAAAAAAGTTACAGACAGATCAATGCTTAGGGGTGATTGAGTGACTAGATCATTTCATATGAGCGGCTAGCAGCAGACAAAGGGAATATGAAATAAGGTTGCAGGCTGAAATGCACATAGTGACACCAGCACAAATCCATCTTAAATACTCTGGGTACAGCAAGAGGAATATGACTCTGCTTGTATGTGGTTACAGTCAAATCAGTAGTGCCAAAAGCTTCTGTAATACAAAGTTCCAACATTAACGATCGTAAATCACAGCTATCCATGCTCCAATCACTTTAAATGTTTCATAAAGCACCCGGTGGTATGTCAAAAAGTGCCTAGGCACTTGCCTCCTGTTGATATGGTTAAACAAACACCTCTGGAAATCATCCGGGGCGCCTACATGCCTTTAAAAGTAAGTTTGATGGAGCTGACTTTGTGGAGAACTTGAACAATGCAACAACTTCTACTTCAATCTAAATCTTCCCCCAAAATAAATTTCTCCTCACCAGGGCTATCCTGCTTTAAATATTACAGTTTAAATTCAGTCCAGAATCTACACCAGAAAAAACCCTTCCATGCTAAGGAAACAGGTTCTCTCTCCTAGCCTCTTCTCTGCTGGCGTCCTAGCTTAACTGTGCTTGGCTGCCTCCAGGTCTCCAGTTCTGCTGGGAATTCCTGATGATTTCTTTTAAATTTCTATTAGCAACTTTATCTATGCATCTTTGAGTCATGCCAAGTAAAGCTGTTTTCTCAGTCTCGCTCATGTTGACCAGTACTGGCTTCCGTTATCCTACCAAGCAGAATTCATAGGTCAAGTACACCGATTAAAACCTCAGAAAGGAGGCAGCCTGACAGAGCAAATAAGCTTAATAATTATGTTACATTTCCTTTCCCTCATCTCTATTTGGCTGAAGATCATTGGAGTTTTGGCTGGTTTTAAATCAGTATTGGTACAAAGAGAGAAATAAAAATACCTACTTTTTACCTTGAATCGTTTCTGCGTGATATTTTGTATTGCAGGTATTTTTTATTTCCCTCTGTAGGAAAGAACTTCATTACCTTTTCACTTTCATTGGAACTTCAAAACCATTCCAGTTCTAGCTTACAGAGCTGAAGCTCTGCAGTAACTCCCTGAAGATCGATAGCATTACTCCAGATTTAGAGAGTGTAACGAAAACCAGTACCCAAGCATGCAGTAATTAGCTTACAGTCACAGCAAAACCTGGAAAGCCACGCAACTTTTCCACTTGGTCTCCTGTAAAGGCGCTTCAACAGTTACTGATGTTCAACACTGTAAAAACAAGAATTATTCTTACATGAAGGCTACTGTGAGGAAGTCTAGTGTGATGGATTCAAAACTAAATAGAAAATAAAAGTCCAAACATATAGTGAAGATCATACATTTCCCAGGAACGCATGTAAAGAGGGCATGGTTTATTAATCACTGTGTATCACAGCTTAATGGCAGAAAAAGCAACACTCCATTGGTATTATACTGTGACAAACCAAATTTTCCTACCATACTCGGTGTGGAGAAAGTAATGTACATCATATTATCCAGTAAATGGCTTATTTAGGATTCTCACTGCCTACATGCACGAATGGGAATTACAAGTCTACTAATGAGGAAGCAAAGGAGCATGTGGTGAAACTTGCTTGTTATTTGCTAAGTTACTGAGCAGTGAACAAAATTAGACAAAATCTGGCATTCCTATCTCAAAAAAACTCCTATTAGGCCAGCCCTGAATAAAACAACAGGACACAGTTTTTGGGAAACAGATCCATGCACAGACAGAAGAGCAAAATTGCAGAAACTGATATGAATTTTGTCAGACAACACAGCAAACTCCATGCAGAGAACCCACTCATTTTTTTACATTAACTAAGTGGTGGCATGTGGGCAGGAATTAGGGAAAAGCAAGGAAAAATGAGGTGAATCTTCGGATTGCTGAGCCCTCACCACTGCCGGGTCTCAGGATACCCATAGTCTGTGGCTACTTACCACAGGAGCCACTTTTCTCCTCTGCTACACCACTCCTCCTTACTCAGCTCTCACATTAAAAACACTAAAACCAAAAAAATCCCCACAAAAAATCAGGTAACATGGTGAGTTTGCAGACTTCTCACCCCCACCCAACTTACCATTTTTTTTTTTCCCCTCTAGATTGACAAGACTGAGTGTGGAGAGAGAGAGAAGGAAAAAAAAAAAAAAGAAAAAAATAGTCCCAAAGCAGAGGAAAGCCCAGTGTCCTCACAGAGAGAGAAAAGCCGCGTTAGGTAAGTAGACATTGATACATAAAACTGCACACAGTGTTGGAATTGGGGCAGAGGAAGGAAAGAATGGCTTCAGCAGTGAATTTCTTCTTTATATGTTTTCCCAGGGAGATACAAAAGTCACGCTGCCACCAGACAGCTGGAGGAATTCCTCACTGTCAGTAAGTCTACCAGCCCGTTGGTCTTCTCCTATGGAAAGTCTATAGGTTATAGCTACACAGGTATGGTGTGCCTGTGCGTCTGGTCACAACCCCATCATTTTCCTGTGTTCTCTGTCCCCAGAGGAAAGCAAAGAAGTCCCCAGCTTCTCAGCAGCTTGTTGCATCTGTCATTTTATACATTGATGACAGTTCCAGTTCTGCAAATTGTCTACCAAAGCCCATTAAGAAGTCTGAGAGCTCGTTAAGCGGTAACTATAAAACAACCCAAGACACATTAAGTCCATCTTTTTATATTACCTGGTTGAAGTCTCCTAGCAATATACATGAATTGAAATGGAGCAAAAACCATTACCAGGAGAAACTAGTAAACTGCTCTTGTTTCTAGACTTAAAATTTGGCTGTATATATCCTTCCAATATACTTTTTCTTTAAGGTATATTTTACAACTACCTTCATCACTGTAGGTAGATGCGTCTGTTTATACGTATATATGGGAGTGGTGGAACAGAATATTTACAACTCGATCTTTGTTAGTGTGATGGTGCAGCATTCCCCGAGTAGCCAAGAAAACTCGTCAGATGATATCAGCTGCACAGTCTCAACAACTGCTCAAATACTTGCAGAACTCCTAGACCTAGAAAGGTCCATCTTCCCCCTCTTTTCCTTTCACTCTTCTTAAGATAAATAATGAAGTGCAAGGAATTCAAAGACTAGCCCCAGTGTTTCTTTCTCTGATACAGGACCGGGGAAGAGGACATCTGTGTTCACCCTTATTCACACTCCTGAGTGCCAGCTCAGCCGTGCTTGGTTCTGACAGCCACCACCATGCTGAGACCCTACACAGTTAAGACCACTGTTTACTGAGCATCAGAGCCTCACTCTTGGAGATGGCACTCATACAGCCTGCTCTCCCCAGCTACTAAAACCTTGTAGACCATTCTCCATTAATTATACAAAAGAAATGTTGTGGCTTGGCAAGATAGAGGGCATAACAAGACCAGACAATGAGCATAAAAACTGCAATCTGCCTGCACAAAACCATTCACCTTAGCTAAGTATAAAGGTGTTCTGGATACTCTTCACTGAAATCTCACTTTTGCATCAGCATTGCTTTAGAGAGGACGAAGTACTGACTCCTCAGGTTTTGCAGGAAACACAACAGGTTACCAGAAGACCCAGTTTTGCAAGAAGAATCATGATCCACAACCACATAAGCATCTTCCATCCACCTTCCAACAGAAGGTCACATTATTAACAATTATTATTATTCATCAATAAAATGAAATCTGAGAGCAATAGGTTCAAAGCAAAGGCTCAGAGCATCTCTTCTTGATGTTCTCTGATTCTGCTCGTCTTCAGAAAACTCCCTACCTGAAAGGCTCTTGGGGTGTATTAGAGCCACATCTCCTCTACACAAGAGGTAATCCCAGTGGGTGAAGCTAACTCTTGAGATCAAAACTTTCCCTATAAGCTTTCATTTTCCTTTGATATACACATCATAGACAATTCCACTGTTGTTGAAAATTGCTCCATCAAGCCTTGCAAGTAGGAGTAAAAGTATGGGGGAAATAGACAGTAAATTGTAATGAAGAAAAAAAATTAGACTGCTGTGGACTCACTCTACTTTTAAAAATTTGACAACTACCACTAGAAAGTGTTCTCCTAAGATAAAGGAGATATTGGAATATGCAGAGTTTCTGTTTTGCTGTATTTCTACAAAAAGAAAATTACTTCTGATTATATACTCTTGGAAATTTATTTTTGAACCTGTTTTCTTCTTTCTCTCTCTTTTTTAAGTTCGGATATACTCCACTCAAAGACTGATAGGAAAATCAAGATCTGATCAGAACAGTTTCACTGTTTCAGTATTACACACTCCGGTAAAATAATCACAGAAACCAACAGACAATGTGAGAGGTATAAGTGTAAACTAAGTAAATTCTAATTTTAAACCTGTGGTACAGCATATATAAAGTCTAAGACTGAATTATAATTTCATTTTTGTCAAGCCAGTGAAGAATATTTATTTTTACATTAAGTGGAAAAATAAAATGGACATTTCTTTTTGTGCCACAGAACAAATAAGAATTGTTTTCTATCTTAGACTAAGATTAAAAATGACCACTTATGTGCAGAATTTTTTTTAACTGTGATTTTATTATTTAACCATGACTATTTATTGAGTAATTGTTCACCATTTATGACCTGTTTGATTGCCCATCTTTGACTCCACAGACTTAAGTACAAACTCAACTTCATACATAGATGTCAATGGGACTGTCCTTGGAACAGAGTTAAGTAATCAGGTCAATGCTTGGGAAGATCAGTGCCCTTCATGTCAAATCACCCCTAAATATCAAACACCCAGTCCTCAGTCCTCCCAGCTGAACATGGGACAGAAGGTGCCTTGATAATATATCATAAGCAAAAATTTTTTTCAGATCTAAAACAATTTTAATGAACTCACTGAGTTGAGTCATGTACTACAGCACCAGGAACAAAACCAAGTTGATCAAATCTAGGCACCCTCTGTCATGCACAAGATCTAACAATATTATCACAATAGCTCCTTTTGATTTTAAAAATGTATGAAGAGATGATAAAGCGGCACTTGGAGAAGGCATACTGACATTTCAGGAAGGGCCATGAAGCTTGTTCAGTATGGCAAGCTGTCATATATATCTACTTCCAGAATAACACAACAAGGATTAAAACAATATCAAAATTGTAGTATTTAAGAACTACTTACTGATGCTGCATCATTAATTTTTTAAGATTATAATCAGCAAGGTGCAGAGCACCTCTTCCTAGGGCCAGCTCTACTTAGATGCTGAGAAAATTAAGACTGGTTAAAAACACCATGATATTCACTAAGACTGAAATATCATCCCCCGTAAAGGAAGTAGAAATTTCACCAATAATTTCTCTTCAATCAGAATCATACTGGATTATTCTAAAAAATTATTCCATATGTTGTACATTAAATTTTTACCTGGGAAAACTTTGCTGGCATAAAAACGTGGACTTCCACTTTTTATTAACCATACAAGTGGAGTTAAGACACCATAACAGAACGTTATGTAATTCAAAACACTTTTTCATTGTCATATTAAAACTTTGAATGAACTGGTAAAGCAGCTTTTACTTACTCTTAAGCACAGTAGCCAAAATCCTCATAATAGTCAGCGAGCAGTTCTTCCCCAGGAGCTTTTAGGGCACCACTTGCCATGCTACCGCTTTTTAAAATTAACTCCATGTATTTTCATAGGAAATATTCACAAGTAGAAAATTAGTACTTGTTTTGCTTAAAATTGCATGGCCTTATGAATGTCCTCTAATTTCAAAGCAAAAATCAGAGTTAGATTTCTAGGAAAAAACACTACCTTAAATACAATTTTTTGAAGCTTTTTGATCCTTTAACTTCAAAAGAGAAGTAGAAGGTTGTCAGATGGATCTGAAGTACACGCTTCTGAACCAACCCATTTCTCTAGTTAAATATTAGTATAAGAGACTGATAAATCTTCCTGAGTTTAATACATCTTTTATTTCAATTAAAGCCTAAGTACGTTCTATCACTATGGTGACCATTTCAACCTTTTCTCAATTTTCTGCATTTCCAGGTTTTTATTGTATCACGGTCATTACGTCTGGATACAGCTCCTGGCTGATGGCCTTCATTTCCAGGCCCAGTACTAATATTAACCACGGACTGGTTTCACACAAACTGAAGCAGCGTTAGAAACGTACATTTCATTTTGCCTTTTCATAAGGCAGTAGCCAACAACATCAGTTCAGAAAGCTGCAAAATAAACTTGACTGCTTACAAAGATGGAATAATCGGATATGGTATTTCTTTAGCCCTAACTTTACCTTTTTAAGGTCAAAAAATCCACCTTCTCTCTGCCATCCCTTCATTATATGAGTTATAATTGCTTTGTTGCAGATCTGATCAAAAATCAGAGATAAGCAGCCTTTAGTTTGCCTTCCTGGAGAATCACTGAGAAACAGATGTCTTCAGATTTATACGCGCTCATTAAAAAAGCTTGGTACATAGACACACCTGTGTATTTTACCTGCTGCTACCATATTCACAATTTTTCAATGAGCACACTTGATCATACATTGCAGGTTTATGGCCAACCCATACAAGGTCTAAGAGAAATCCACTTGAAATTATAGGAAAAATATATGATTGCATTTGTCTGGATTCCTAGTTTTAACCTCAAAGGTTGTATTAACATTACAGAAGTTGTGACAGACTTACAGGTGACCACACATTGTAGACAAGATAATCAACCATCTCCGACACAAGCAAGCAAGTCGGAAGCAGCCCGACCGAGGTTTCTGACAGGAAGGACCAACATCCACGTGAGCCAATTTCTCTCCATGTCTGTAATGGCTCAGGCACCCAAAGCTCATTTATTTTAAACCATCCTGAGTACCACTGAAAATTATGCTGCAGGTTTTAGTGGACAAACTCTGCTCCTGGTATCAGCACAGGCTGGGGG
>NW_010545712.1:0-23522 GCF_000687285.1 Phaethon lepturus
CTAATTTTCTCTCTGCTTGACCTAACAAGATTCTTGTCCTATTCTTGAGTTGCTTGCCCCTTCTTCCAGAGGTGATAAACTCTCCTCTTTTCCCTGAGTCCCAGCAAAATCTCCCTGTTCATCCAGGCCAGTCGCCTTCCCCGCCAGCTCTTCTTATGACCCATTGGGATGGCCTCGTCCTGTGCCTTTAAGATTTCGTGCTTGTAGACCTTCCTGGACCCTTTTGTCCTTCAGGACTGTCTCCCAAGGGCCTCTCTCAACCAGTGCCCTGAACAGGCCGAAGTCTGCCCTCCAGAAGTCCATGGTAGTGGTTTTGCTGACCCCTCTCCTTACTTCACTCAGAATTGAGAGTTCTATCATGTCACGGTCACTAAGCCCAAGATGGCCTCCGACCACCACATCTCCCACCCGTCCTTCTCTGTTTGTAAACAGTAGGTCAAGCAAGGCACCTCCCCTGGTGGGCTCACTTACCAGCTGTGTCAGGAAGTTATCCTCCACACACTCCAGGAACCTCCCAGATAGTTTCCTCTCTGCCGTGTTACACTTCTAGCAAATGCCCAGTAGATTGACGTCCCCTGAGGAACCAGACCAGACCAAGGGCTAGCGATTGCAAGACTTCTGCCAGCCACTTGTCGAATGTTTCATCTGCCTCTTCATCCTGGTTAGGTGGTCTATAACAGACTCCCAGCAGGATATCTGCCTCGTTGGCTTTCCCCCTTGTCCTTACCCATAAGCACTCGAGTGCTTAACACAGAGCCACCCCGCCACCTCTCCTGCCTTGCCTATCCCTTGTGAAGAGCTTATAGCCAACCATCGCAGCACTCCAGTTGTGCGAATTATCCCACCATGTTTCTGTGACGGCAACTACATCATAGCTGTCCCGCTGCACAATGGCTTCCAGCTCCTCCTGTTTGGTGTCCATGCTGTGTGCTTTGGTGTAGATGCACTTGAGCTGGGCTATCGATTTCACCCTCAACTCTGGCATGCCACCCTTAGGCTCATCTCTAGCGAGCCTGGTTTTATCCCCTTCTCCCCTGAAATCTAGTTTACAGCCCTCCCTCAACACATGAACTCAGGCAAAGCTAAGGCTGCTTGACTGAGGATAAAGTTTTCCTGAACAACAGAAGGGTGCCCTGTAAAGTGAATGAATTAATGATTTTCCTATTAATAATATTGCTATTTGAATGAATGGGAGGTTGTGAATCATAGCCATTCTTTTGGCATACTTTGATTATCCTCCTTTCATCATCCTATGAATAACATATAAATTCCTCCTTCTCCAGCCCAAGGTAAACAAGCAAATACAAATAAATGGATTGCTGTATTTGTTGCTAAACTGCATGGAATGTTTTTCCAGAGATCATTTTTAGAAATTCTAGTAGCACCTTGCTGTTACGTATGTGTTTTGCAAACACCACTATTCATGTTCTTTAATATATTTATGGACTATTTCTGTATACTACAGTAAGGCAGGCCATACAAGAAACTGAGTAAAATGAAACTTTTTCCCTGTTGAATTGCTGCTGAGATTACTGAAACCGTGCCCTCTTGCATGTGTTGTAAAATTCCATTGTGCTTGGATGATACGTTTCTGAAGCAGGAATTTTATCACAGATGAAGAGTCCAGGACATCAAACAGCTTTTTTACAGGACAAAAGCCAAAGTACCAATTTTTGTGTGTGTGTGTTGTGTTTTACACACTTCTCAGTCTATACATGGATAAATAAATAGGAGGTTATGTCAAAACAAACTCACAAAAGATTTTCAAAAAAATAAGCAGTCAGTGAAACTTTGAATACTTTAATTAATTGTTCAGGACTAGAAGATGTTAACAGTATGTTAACAGTTATTTAGAATGCCTAGAGAACAAAGAATACTTAGCTATACCTTTCTTGTCCACATTCAGAGGCTAAAATATAGACATTTCAAACAGGTCTCCAGCCACAGGTTGGGAAGCATTGGCTGAATTCTACATAAGTACTGCTCTATGTTGAACTAAGGTGTGTCTTTTTCTCAGGTTCCCTTGCACAAACTTCTCCCTTGTTAAAGTTATAGTTAATACAGAAGTTAAAATACAAACAGAATTTAATCCATCTAGCTCATATGCCCCTACAATTTCCCAAAGATTAAAAAAAACCCCAAACCACCAGAAAAATAAACAAAATAAAACAAAAAGGGTTTTTTCGGTGCAAAGTGCTCCCACCAATGCCTGGAGTAATTTACTATTTTGTTCTGATTATTTGTTTCTTTGGTTTTGTTTGCTTTTTTTTGTTTGTTTGTTTAGGGGAAAGAAAGGAGAAGGAAAAACATCAACAGAAACTAAGGGCTTTTCAAAACTTGAGAATAAACAAAACTGCATCTTAAATACCCTGCTAAATTTTAGTGTAGAGCAAATTAGTATGCTGCTGTCTTAGATGGAATGGAAATGCATAGACAGACCTTCACCATACCACTGCTGTAGTTAAACAGGTCTATAGTGGATTGAATTAATTGAAGGTGACATTTTCCAAGTTTTCTGCTGAGAAAATATCAGCAAGAAATAGGGACACTTCAACAAAATTCCACAAAAACCTGCATTAGGAATGAACAGAGACCTGTAGGTATTTTTGTAAATTCAGCATCAGATGAATCTCTACTGTCACAGTGAAAATTTCCAGCTGACCTATCACTTGAAAACAGACATTTTATGGATATTGGCAACTACCATCACACATGGAAGTGGATGCTTATAATTTTCTTCAGAATTGCAAATCTCCTCTCAAAGTATGTGTTTTCTTCTTCGCTTTTTCTGTTCAAGTTTGGTTTGAAATATGGCCAGAATAAATCCTCATAAGCAACATACTATTTGTTTGAATTGTAAAACAGATATTGCCCAATGAGCACCTAAAAAATTATCTTGGACTAGTTTTAGACTATCCCAAAATGTTGCTCTGAGAACAAATTACATTTTGACAAAACCAAAAAATGTTTTCCTTGTTCAGAATTTAAAACTCTGGATCAATTTTTACACTAAAGTAAATGTTTGTCTTATGTCCTTTGCATGCACTAATATAATTGTTTCCATTGTGAAGTTTCATTATGCATATTAGACATTGGTCTGCACTGGGATATTAAGGAAGTAAATAACCCCATATTTTGACTTTTTCAGGAGCATTACACATACAACATATGATAACACCTTGGACTTACTATCCACTGACTTTGAGGTACACATGTTAAGTACAGAGAATGCTTTTTTCCTATCCATTTCTCAGTATACATTTCAAGAAATAAGTTGAAGAACAGGAAAGGATTGGCTCTCCAGGAAAATGTAGAATGTAAAGAATGAGAGCAATAAGCACACTAAATAAAATAACATGTAAGAGCTTTCCAGAAGAAAACTCTGCAGAGATCTTCCTTTAGGTGCAATGAACACCTTCTTTATCCCAGAGCTATGTCTAAATGTCAAAGCTAAATTCTAAGGGTTTAAACACATAAAACTCAAAGTGCTGCTGCGTACTTTTAATACTGAGGCTAAAGTCACTGAAACCAGTGATTGATCCTTTTTATAATTTGTATCTTCTCATCACCACTGAGGAATGGAATAATGACGTTGACTGCATTCTGCAGTCACCATTGGTTTATATGTGTGCAGCTTTGAGAATTATTTTTCTCTCAGTGATGATGACAAAACTTCTATCCACTACCTCATACTTATGCATGCTCACAAAAACTAGTCCTATTTTCTGTCTCATTAAGCCAGTTAGATAAGCTTAAAATGTACAGTACATTCAGGGAAGAGGAAGTGATAGGAGAGGATGGAAGGAAATTTGAACATGTGCATTTTTTTCCTCATCATCCAGAATAGGATTTATCAGAAATGAATGACAATGACCTTTTTGTCATGGGAAAATTCCCCACATTCTTCTGCAATACTAGAGGATACACTGCATGGCAAAGGAAGGAGATTTCCTCTGTGTGTAATTTTTTAATTGTTAACATAATTCCAATTGCCAGCCTTAATTTCCAGAGAATTTTTCACTGATCAGGAATCTTTTCAGAAAGAAAAAGAATTTTTTTTCTTTTTCTCATATTCAGTCAGTAACTGGAATGCTCTACTGCAGTTCCATTATTGTATCTCCTTCCACCTTTTATCCTAGTTATTTGCTTAGGCCGAGATCATCTGGGTGATACATTTAGAACAACTTTCTCGGTTTAAATTTCAATATTCTTTTATCCTTTAAGACTAATGGCTAAGCGGTTATTATTTCCAGATGTTGTTCATTTCTACCTACACCCAGGTACTGCTCAGCTGTGTTTGAAATCAAGCAATCTATTCACAAACACAAAAGAGAAAAAGAAAAAAAAATCCAAGCTGAGAAATGTTCCATGCAGCTGAACTGTAGACTCATAAATTCCTCACCCTAATGTTTACATACCTCTGAATGGCTCCAATTGCTACCAGCCAGGGGCCTGGGTGTTCTGCTTGCCACATAGAAATCTGAAACCTGTAACAATTTCATAAACAATGGTCCCTAACCAAGAACATATGCTCACCAGGCCACTACGTACGGCATTAAATATCCAGGGAATATAAAGGAGGGGAAAAGGGGGAGAAGGATAAAGAGAAGAACACTGAATGTTTTGTTAAATGAAGTAGGATTGTCAGTTAAAAATCATTGTTATTGTTCTACTTCAGGAGATTTTGCACTCTTGGTGTTTTACCTAAAATAAACTTTCATTTTTGTGTCTGTCTGTAGCTATCTGCTATGATATATTTATGCTAAACAAACATGTACTATAAAATATTCACATCTGCCTTTACCGCTGTTTACCCAGTTTACTCACTTTTTGCCCAGTGAATTTTGAAGCTTACAAGGCAATTTGTCACAGCAGTAGGACATAGACTCTCCCCCTCCTTGCTACATATAAATTAGAGTCCAAAAGCAATGTTTAAACTAATTTTCCAGCTTTATTAACCAGTGCAAGTTTCCTTCCCCACAGCTTAAACTATCTCCAGCTATTAGGATTCCACAATTTCCCTTGAGAAACTATTCCACAACCTAATAGACTCCACAATAAGGACATTCTTCTGATATAATTGAGCCCATATTTGCTTAATATGAATTCTTTAGCTTGGAAAATTCACAGATTTGATTGTTGGTTGGGGGGGGGGTAATCCTATGTCAATGTCATGCTTTCGGATTGTAAACAAAGTTCAGCTCAAAAAGTGGAGAACTGATCACAAAACATGGCATTTTTATTGGTGAAATATGCAATGTCTTGAACTTTGATAGCTTGCTTTCTTATTATTTGAAAACTCTGTTGACTTCTCGGGAAGGGAACCTTTATAAAATCTCTGTAGCTTTGGAGGGATGGTTAGATCTGAGAAATGCTGAGGCGATTTGACTCATTTTATCCTTCCATCAGTGCTGCACAAGCAACACTATGTGCATTTGACTGTTTTCATGACAATCTATTAACTGAATTTGACTGTAGTTCAGTGTATTTAAATGGGGAACATATATCCAGAGCTCTGAATAATGCTTAAGAGCATAGATAGTTTAGCAGTAAAATATCAGACTAGATAAAATTGCATTGTGAAGAGTCAAAATCAGTACCCAAAATATCCCCAATTTTACCCCATTCTGTGGTTCAGATGTGCTTTTCAAATTGATGATGCACAAATTCTACTCAGTGTCTGAAATATAACTGTGGAAATCATTCTTACCCAAAAGATACACATATCTACCCAGAAGCACATTTGCAAAAGTAAGTTCTAAGACATATTGAAAATCAGTTTCAGATGTTCAGCTGGGAAAAAGTAAAATTCAGAAGGAAAGCAAAAGAAGAAAAAAAGGATAGCTGTATCCTTTCGCTGTTGCTTTAGTTGGATATGATCAGTCTTGCTTATATCACAAGTTCTTCTATCAGTTTTATCACTTGGACTCTCCCATTGTTTTCATCAGCAAAACTGTACATTTATGCTGACCCATAAGGCCTGCTCTGCTTTACTGTTATTGTACTACAAGTTTCCGATATACCTTGCTGGACTTCTAATACTTGATGGGTCTTAATGAATGGATCTTGACAAATACTTTGTGGGAGCTATTTCAAGAAGAGTTAAGCAAGAAAGATAGGAACATGGATTCAAGAAAGAGTAGGAAGACAGAGAGCTTACAGAAATAAGAGAAGTTGTAGTCTTGTCTTCTCCAGAGTAGCTTCTTCAAAGAAACATCTGAAAAAAAAATTTGGAAAAATGCTACTGACAGTCAGCATGCAAATAAACCTGCTGGCTCATGCTAAACTGCAGCAGAATACTGCATTCAGTGTTCTGAACTCCAAGAGCAATAAAAACTTGTCTCTTTTGATTCCTCTATGGGTTCTTGGTTTGAACACTCCCATATAAAGTAACATTCATATCTCTCTTCCAAAAATGTCATAGGGACTCTTGGAAGCACATTCAGGCTCACCTTTGTACTAAAAAATGACAGTATTTACATTGGAAACCTTTGATAGTACATTGTTTTCTCCACACCTGTTGTGACGTGTATGCCATTAATGTTACCCTATCTTTATAGAAGAATATGTTATGAAATGGAATTGAAGAAGTATGGTTTCAATGATTTGAAATAAATAAATAAATGTAGGCAACAGCTGAATTAGCTAAAATAAAACACAGATCAAATCAGGAATACAATTCTGTGTGGGACAAACAAGGTCAGCCTGTCTGTTTCCCATGTTTGTAATAATTGGTTAATACAGAACAGTCTATATGACATGATCTCACAGCCCAGAAGGCCAACCATATCCTAGGCTGCATCTAAAGAAGCATGACCAGCAGGTTGAGAGAGGAGATTCTGCCCTTCTGCTCCATTCTGGTGAGACCCCACCTGCAGTACTGAGTCCAGCTCTGGAGCCCTCAGCACAGGAAAGACATGGAACAGTTGGAGAGGGTCCAGAGGACACCACAGAAATGATCAGAGGGATGGAGCAACTCTCCTATGAGGAAAGGCTGAGAGAGTTGAGGTTGTTCAGCCTGGAGAAGAGAAGGTTCTAGGGAGACTTTATTGCAGCCTTCCAGTACTGAAAGGTGACATATAAGATGGTGACAGGCATTTTAGCAGGGCCCGTAGCAACAGGACAAGGGGTAATGGTTTTAAACTAAAAGAGGGTAGATTCTGACTAGATAGAAAGAAGAAATTTTTCACAATGAAGGTGGTGAAACTCTGGCACATGTTGCCCAGAGAAGTGGTGGATGCCCCATCCCTGGAAACATTCAAGGACAGGTTGGACGGGGCTCTTTGCAACCTGATCTAGTTGAAGATGTCCCTGCACATTGTGGGGGGAATTGGACAGGATGACCTTTAAAGGTCCCTTCCAACCAAACTATTCCATAACTCTATGATTCTATGATTCTATGACACGTATTTCATATGCCACTATGCACCACGTGCAAAAAAATACATTATCCAGAACACTTTTATGAACTTCAGAAAGACAATAAAAGATCAAACCCCATGACTATATTGTCACAAAAGTATGCAGAAGGAGTCATCTTTTAGCATTTGTTAACTAACATTATCCGTGTCATTCCTAAAATCCAACACAGGCAACTTTACTTGGGAAAATTCCTAGATGATTTTTGATCTTATGCATGAAAGCTAAAGAAGAAACAGTAATGTGAGCTATTCAGCTTAGAGAAAATGTCTTCCTAAAACCAAGTTTGATGATTGAAATTGTTAGAAATGTATAAGCAAGATTCACTCAGCTGATCTACAATTTATTCCATAGGCACAGTCTACCCTATGTCTTCCTTTTTCTTGTTTCTATACTGCATACATACGCTTTCTCTTTCCACTTTGTAAAAAGGCAAATAATCTTAAATTACATGACTGAATCCTCCTGTGTATATCACACACACATTGTTTGATCTCAGACAGGTCTTTTAATATCTCTACAACTCAGTATTCTTACACATAGATGAAGAGTAATTCTATTTATTCCAATCACAAGGAAAGTACTCAGTGGATGTAGACCTTATAAGATCCTATAATAATTAATATGAAGTTTCCATGTTCTACTGTGGTATTGAGTAATTTAACAGAACTTGCTTGTTAAATGTGTAAGTCTAAACATGTTTTTATATATATATATACAGCTTGTTAAATGCAATCACTCAAGTGTATGTGGAAAGTAAACGAGAAATTAAGCCTATAGTGTCATTTCAGATTGTTTAGTCATGTCATAATTTATCTATCATCATTTTGTATGCTGCTGAACACTTAAGCAATTGGTAACTTAGCAATGCTTGGAAATAACATAATTTTGCTCTTTGATCAAGCTATGAAGGAGCAAGTATAAATTGACTGATGCCACTTTAAAGGTCCACTGAACAGTCGACAGCTAATATTATGTAGTATTCCTTGGTAAGATGGAAAGAGGAGAGGAAGGTTCAGATTGTTGTCTGAAAAGGATACCTATAGACTACTGGCAATTTGTTGTTCTTTTTTTTTTATTATTATCTCACTTTGTGAAGTGATAGGAAAGGAATACAGTAGTTTTAGGAACAGTGTAGGGTAGGGAAGAGAGATAGACACGTTCCTACTCTTTGTGCTATTGTGAGCAATTTACTTTGTTTATCCAAAAGAGCCTGTTGTAATTTGCTTGAAATACTGCTAACAGTTGAAATAACTCTAATTTTCCCACTTCAAACTGCCAAGTATGATTAGTGTCATCTCACAGTTGTCACAGATGAACTTGTCAAGCTTTTGTCTTTTTTGCTATAGGACCAGGGGTTGGCCTTCCGAGGGAAGAAATGCTCATTTCTATGCCCTAAATGCACAGCTTTGCTGAGATTTGCGGTTTTGTAGTCTGGGTAACCCCACGAGTTTATGTCAAAGATAGTCTGCATGCCTGCTGTTAACAATCATGCACTTGGTCATATAGCCTCAGTGACTTTAAAAAAAGAATGTCCTGATTAATTAAACTTGAAATTACTTTCTTGTCTACTCTGATCTTCCATAGCTTGCTTTCCTTTTTTCCTTGCTAGTTTCAAATTAGTCTTTTATTTGTCTAAATAAATTGTAGGATTATCTTTAGATCTAATCAGTCTAGTCCCATAGTAACTAATAGAACAATAAAATTGGAAAAACTGATTCTCCTATAGCTTATCCATCATGTGCATATGTTCACCCTAAAACTTTTGTTAGGAATTGCAATGCCAAATGAGACCATTGTTTTATCACCTAATTTCATGGATGAGTGTGAAATTTTTGAATCCTAAGTTTCAACTCATGCTTTAGTGTACAACTGTGAATGAAAATGTTGTATGTTTTGCTATGTAATATAACTCCATGATCTATCTGCAGAACTCTTACTCTGGCTTTGTGGACTATTGGTGTACCAAAGACTGCTCTCTGAAGATTACCTTCTTGTTGGAATCATTTGCAACACTTAGTTTCTTGTACTTCATACAATCAAAAGCTTTGCCATTACTTATAAAAATGTATATTCTTGAGTTACTTATCTTGAAACAAAATCCCAGTGCAGACAAAGCTGTTTATAGTCTTCACTACAAACATGTGAGCAGGCCAACAAAAATTGAAAACTTCCCTGTAGTCTTTAACTAAGCATATGAATCATGAAAGAATTACATTTTGTCTAGTCTTCAGTAAAATTTGACATTGTGAGTAACTCATGCTCAGAATACACTTTTTCCTCTCCCACAGAGACAACACAGCTGGATAGATTTAGCTAAGATAAACTTCCCAAATTAAGAGAAAACCCATGTATGTCCCTTTTCACAGTTCAGGTCATAGTGCAAATTATAAACTGTAGTAATTTGATGGTGCTGTTCATACCTTTTGGATAGTTGTTAGCACTGTATAGCTAACAGGTAATTTGCTGCGATTACTGTTTTCTGATCAAAAGAATGCAATGAGTGGACTAATGGAATGTTCGAGATCAGGAGTAAGGAGTGTCAACAAGGATCTAGGAGCTAAAAAGCTGGAATAGCAGATGTTGCCACATCAGCTGATGACTGAATCACAGCGTCAAGTTTGTGCGTAAGCCCTCGTAGTGAAAGAACAAAGGTGCCCAGACCTCATAACAGCTTATACTTCAGGAGTTCTTTTCAGGATTAGAGAAGATGAGGCTTGGTCAGTTTGAGCAAAAATATGTTCCTATCTCTAACAGCTGTAGTACTCTCCAATCAGTTTTATAAACATAAGATTCATATTCAAGCTAAAATTATAAAAATAAATATAATAGAACTTGTAGCTGAAGCTGTCAAACCTTCGTTGCTAAAATCTTTTATTATGAAAGATCAGTAAGGATGGAAGAGAGAGTGAGGAGCTTTGGTTGAACAGAACGAGTCTTGATCTGAGAAGAAGATGTCACTCCCTACAAAAATATATATAGACACACATATATGTCTATGCAAAATATATCTGCACATTACAATAGAACTACATTTTGTTCTCTTATACGAAAAAGTCCAGACCATTTTGAAATTTTTCCAGACCATTTTGAAAACATAAACCTTCTTTATTTCTGATCTGCTTATTTCCCTAGAATGTTAACCAATGTTTTTTCTCCTTTTCTTGCAGATGCTTGTAGGAACTCTGCTTTTATGTGGCATCAGGAAAATGTAACTGTAATCACAGTGGCATGATCTCTCAGAAATTATTGAAAATACATAAAGGACTTCAATCTTTAGAATTTTATTAATATTATTCTGTTGTCAAACATTTCAATGTCTATTGTTAAGTGGGAGCAAGATCAGAAAAATAAAAAAACCCTCTACTTTTTAAAGAAAAAGGATAGAAAAGCACTAATATAAATTGCCTAAGGACCCTGTGTAATTTCTGTAGTTCAGATATTTAAGACTACCAGGATGACTTATGTATATTACATTTGTCCTTTTAGTATAACAGATCAATTTTCTTCTTGAGGAGCTTTCTAAGTTTAAAATCTATACTTTACAAGTCTCTTATAACAATTACTAAATTTCAAAATTTTGTTTTGTTAAATTTCAGATAAAAAAACCCAAAGCTCTGCATAAAGCTTTTTTTTTTCCCTGTCATTTATAAACAATTTTTCCATTTTGCTCGTATCTTTTTTTGGTCACCTCTGTTTCATGACTGAGTCCACAAACAAAAAAACAAACAAAAAAACAAACAAAAAAAAAACAAACAAAAAAGTTGATGTGTAATTACTTGAGTTGCTCACCTCAGATTTTAGACATAAATGTTTTAAAATTTCAGATAGATAGTGTCCTGGTTTGAACTGGGCTAGAGTTAATTTTCTTCATGGAAGCTGATGTGGGGATGTTTTGGATTTGGGATGAGAAATTGTCATGCTCAATATATAAAGCTGGGCCAAAGAAGAAGGAAGGTGTGGGGGTGACGTTCAGAGTTATGGCGTCTGTCTTCCCAAGAAACCATTATGCGTGACGGAGCCCTGCTTCCCTGGAGACGGCTGAACACCCACTTGCCCATGGGGAGCAGTGAATGGATTCCTTGTTTTGCTCTGCTTGTGTGTGAAGCTTTTGCTTTCCCTGTTAAACTGTCTTTATCTCAACCCATGAGTTTTCTCACTTTTACCCTTCCGATTCTCTCCGCTGTCCCACTGTGGGGGAGTGAGAAAGCATCTGTGTGCTGCTTAGTTGCTGACTGAGGTTAAACCACGACAGATAGACATCATAAGAGTTGTCAAAAAATGTATGGTTAATACTCGATCCAAAATGTGTTAAAGTAGAGAAAACATCAGCTGTCTTTTATGGATAACAGTTTGATTATGACCTTTATAGCGCTGTTTTCTACTTTTCTATTTAAAATGAACCAGTACATTTTTTAACTTTGCTTTTCAAAAGGCTAGTTTCAGTCAAGGCAATATACACCCAGACAAACTTGCTTGTGATTTATGACAGAACATGGTGGAATTGATTCATGTTTGAGGCAGGATGGCTTTTTATGTATGGTGATTCTTGGATTTCCTGAAGATTATATGCCAAATTTTTGAAGTAGACTTTCAAATTCATTGAAACTGTTTCCAGATAATTTGTTATTTTGATGGATAAGTAACTTTTTATTGTACAAAATGTAAGACTTTGAGCTGAATAGGAGTTCTATTTTTAAAGAGATTTTTCAAAAGTGTTTTTTTCATTCTAAGGAATGAAATTTGAATTCTGAGATCTGCAGTAATGCATTGTGCATGAACACAATTAAATATTTTTTCTTTCTGAAAATGTTCCATGATTTTATTTTCTTTCTACTGTATTTTAATATTTTTTTCTTAATGCTTGGTAATTTCCACACACACACACACACACACACACAGGCTTTGTTTTCTCAATTTATCTTCTCTGTGGCAGTCAGACTGACATACAATAGTGTATTTATAGAGTTTGAGGCATTTTTTGAGCTAGTCATTGAACTAATAGAATTTGATGGTGGTATATTTGGAAGGAAAATAGAAAAACAGAAAACCCAACAATGAGAAAAAAACCACAATGGTACAGAATAGAAAATCTGCTAACAAACACTTGATGTTTCAAACCTGAAGAAGGACCATTAGCACACAGAGCTGCTTGTGCAGTTTACTAAAATGTTTTGGGTATCAGGATGTAAGTTTTTGAATGTAAACTAAAGGGTTCTTTATTAGAAAGACAAAGCTGCAAGAAACAATTCAATACTGTGCTCCAGAGGTGCTTCAAGTGACTAAGAGAGTGACTACCTGGTACTCTGTATCTCAGAGCTGCACGAATGTATTTTGCCTTGTTTTAATGACACGTATAAATTTGACCTCTGTTTAGCAAGGAGCTAGGTAAGAGGAGGACCTTTTCAGTTCTCATTAGGTCTTGTCTTTATGTTCTGTTTTCTAAGACTTCCATGATTTCTCTTGCCAGTAACACCACTAGTTCACATCTTTATGAGGATAAGGCCATTCTGAAAAGGGAAAGTTGAAAAAGATCCTTACTTTTCTGCTGAAATCCAAAAATGCATCTGAGTGATTGCAACAAAGGTGATTTAATAAAGAACTGAGAACTAGGGTGGCACTTTGGGTGATTATTCTTACTATGCCAATACTCATGTAACTAAAAAAAGTTAAAAATTAGTTTAAATGCTCTGCCTGGAAGCCACAGTTCTGTGTTTTTCTGCCTGAAGTATAAAATCTGATGTAGCTACATAGAATCTTATCTTGCTATTTAAAAGTAACTGGTGTCTTGTTCCATATGATGGAAAAATAAGTGGGTCAGATAGATGTCAGCAAGAAGGTGGGGAAAAAAATCTTTTTAGTATTATGTTCAAAAGATACTAACAATTGATGTTCATAGCCACACAGATGTGGTGCTTTTCCTAGCGTCCAAGTGATAGTTATAGTGAAACAGAAATGCTATAATAAGGAGGTGTGGAGAACAGTAGGTTTTAAGGAGAAGTTTAGTTAAGCTTTACAACTGAAATAAAAGGTAAAGCAAACACTAAAAGATGTTTCACAAAAACCCTGTGCTATCAAGTAGTATTAAATATATTGGGAAAAAAATGTTTACATTTCAAATATTTGATGATTGATGGTTGGACTTGATGATCTTAAAGGTTTTTTCCAACCTTAATGATTCTTTGACTCTGTGATTTCATAGTATTTTCATTAATAAACTGGACTATCAGTATATCTATATTATTGCTACTGTGAATGTATAGAGCTGCAAGGTGGGTTGTATTACACTGAGTTTATGTATGGCTAAACAGAGTGATGTACTTATTCAGCAACTTTTCCCACCTACAGTTCAGTGGCACTGAGAAACTTAAACTGGGAGCCCTGATGCCCAGACCACTTCTCTCTTCTTTTCACAGTAATTGCTTTTGACCTGTCCAGAATTAATTACCATCTGTCTCATGCTATCTTCCTAGCTGAAGGTGAACTAACAGTAATAACATGGAGGTTACAATAATGTCTACCAGCAGATTTAATTGGGCTATTGCCAAACTGACAGAGTCCCATCTGCTTTTTGAGGACATGTTGCAACAAACTCAGGTGCTCTCTTAATGGCCTGACATAACTATTTAAAGAGATATTTATGATTATAATATATTGCTCTCTTAATTACAGCATCAGGAATTAATTCTCTTTATGCTCTTATGCTGTTTGTTTTTCTTGATGCAGTCTTCTTACCTACTCCTTCAGCATATAAATTATATCACATTAGATTCCCTTAGATCAACCCAAATTCAGTTATGGTGTTTAAGAGTCTAACATTTCATTCCTTGCATGAATGCACACCAGAATGGAGGTGGTTCTGTTCCTTCCCTAATAAATGTTAAATGTGAGAATCTTTACTGTCCTGAACTCAGTTTGAATGCTATTAAACACATAGAGTGTAGGGGAAATATGCATTTGAAACTGAATAAAGCTGTGTTCTTTGACTGACCTGTCCACCTGAGTTAGTGAACAATCTTTAAATTGAAGCTGTGAAGGAACAACTGACGACATTTAGTATTCCAAGGTTACAGGTGAAGGAAGAAAATGCAAAATCCAGAACTGCAGAGAACCACAATTTTAACATTTGAATAAAGCACCAAGACAACCATAAGAGGATTTTGCACTTTTGGAATATAATTCATATAAGTGGTATTCTCTAACCTGTCAACTTGTCTTCATATTTTCTGTAGTGATACATGGAGGTTAGGGTGACTGGATATCTATGATATAGATGTCTACATGTGAGCTACAAGTATATGATATCAATAACACCTCTCTCCCTTTCACAAAAATTAGGTGGTTTTAATTTAGTGAAGATTCATCATTCCACTGACCAGTCAGTTGTGATGAACCGAAAAGAAGTACCTACATGTCATTTAACATATGCAAAGTTGCAGGTGGCATATTGCAGGAATTTGACTCCCTTTGGAAGCTAGATGAAGCTTCCTATTTCTAATGGGGTTTTTTTAAGGTTCAGCCTCAGCATATTCTATGTTCTCATATGTAGTAAGAGATTCGAAAGAGCTAATCATCAGCTTAGTAAAAATACGTCATAGGAACTTTCTGAGCTCTCCACTTCCTACTTTACCATTTCTGCCAAATGGCAGTGCTGATGCACAAAATGACTAATACCTTTTTTTTTTCTTTGAAACCTTTTCTATCATGACCTCATTACATGAGATTCTAAGCCATTTAGAGTCGGAAACTGCCCCAGAATTACTATTCATTAGACTTTTTTTTAATGATAGACCCATTGATGACTTTAAACTCACAGTTCCTTTCACATTGCAAATCTGTAAGCATGGTTTCTGATACAGCTAAAGCATAGCCAAAGGCTATTCCTTAGAGCCTGTAGGACCCCATACTTGAGATTTATAACATCTTCAAGAGTTGCCAGACACACTTACACAGGCCATGCACAGAATACCTGTGAGATAAACACGTTGATGTACTATGGGACAGAAAAAGACTGTCCTCAGATTATGGTTGCTCTGGAATTGCTCTTTCAATGTAGTGTAAACTTTGCCTCTAAGTCTAAGCAAATGAAATTGAGACAAATTTGGAGCTGTTGTAGTGATGAGAAAGAAAATTAAGATTTTTCTTTATGTCCTAATAGCATGGTAGGCTAATGCAGGCACTACTGATTGGAAAACAGTACTTTTAGCCAGTCAAGAAAAAAATAGTGCAAGCAGCTTAAAAATATATCATAATATCATGCAACATTTTCCTTTCTAGATCATAAAAAAATCCAAAATGAAAATACAAAACAAAAATCAGTTTGGACAGTTTGTAATTGTTGTTGGGATTACACAACTGTTCTTGATATCTTTTTAAGCTCGCATAAGGCGGACAAATCTTACATGGTACATCAATTCACTAAGTAAGAATGGCTTCAAATGAAACTTTGCCGTGTGTAATCAAAGTGAAATTTAGATCCAACTATCTTTACATTCGTTTCCATCTGGTTCTATCAGTGTCACTTCTATGGTACACTCAGATCTTTAGCCCTCATGTATAGAATATGCATAACTTGTGCCAAGATCATTCACAAAGCAGTCTATTTCAGAGAGTGCTGAAGAAGCCTGTCTCAGTTATACTGATACTGTTCAGTTTACGTCTCCTAACCAAAACTCCTTTGAAGTCAGTATCAACATTCACATTTCTACAGAGATGTGTGCATGCATTTGGGATTATGTATTGCCAAACACAGTTGCCCTGTTAGCAGTGACTGCCAGCGCTGGTAGTACTGAATCTAATGATGGAAAATATCTATTATAGGTCATCTTTTCCCTCTTCATGTTTTAAAAATTATATTAAATGTTTTTTTTTTTTTTTCAGCAGGCTTTATTATCTTTCTGTATTTACTTGGTGCACATGAATTAACCTAATAGGAGGAATTGTCTCATTAGACAGCCATCATCTACTTTCAAGAAGACACCTCTAATAAAATACTATTCTCTTTAGGAGATGGAGGGAAGAAGGAAGGAGTCAAAACTGTAAAACTATTTATTAGGTCTCAAAGGGTCAACAGTCTTTTATTTTGTGTGCTTGCAATTAACTTGTCTGCCTGACATTTTAATTGAGACAAAGTTTAAAACCCTCTAACCCTCTTTTATATTGTCTCTGTAATATCTTTTCTTAGGTGTCAATTAAAAACAATGTTCTCATCATAGACACAGAGAAAGATAGGAATGAAAGTGATGAAACAAGTGTGAGTGTAACGTTCCTATAATCATCTAATCAGAGAGACAAATTAGCCACAAGAGGAGTCAAAGTGAGAAAGGACATCTGTACAACACAGAAATATAAAGGCACTGGTATTTCATTAGCTGCAAGGAAATGGAGCGTGAGAGAAAATCATGGCTTTGTTGAGAAGAGGAAGTCAGTAATTTATTATTCCAAGCCTTATAGTCTCAAAATGTTTGCAATTTCAGATTCACCTTTCCCACCCAATTCAACCTTGTTAAAAATAATGTTACTTCACTGCTGTTTTACATATGGATATTTTCCCAGCATGTCTCCCTGCCACTGTCTCTCAGAGAAAGAAGAAACCATTTCAGTTATTTGCTGATACGAAAACTATATCCTTGATAACAAGATTCCTCCCTCTCTACCCTCTTCCCTTTAATCTAAACAAGTTTCTGACACTTTCTCTTCATATCCCATAGAAACAGGATATAAAATTTTTGTGATCCCTGATATGATGCATCAGTATGTTACTGGTCTTTACTAGGGATCTAACTTGATGTGAGTCAGGTGAACTTGAGGGATCACGGACTGAATACAGGACTCCCTATTGCAAAGGTGCCAGCCAAATGATCAGCTCAAATTCCCTCACACCATTTTTATTGTCAATTGTAACTTAGGTATTACAATCAGCCTCCTCAATTTCATGTGGAACACCCTTTAGTACTGGCCCTGATGACACCCCGAATGACACAGGGCTAATCTCACACACATTCAGGCTGTGTCCTGGGAGGTATAATCTAGGCTAAATTTTAATGTTATGCTCAAAATTCCTAACACAGCCACTATCAAACTACATCTGATTCTTTTGTATAAGAGACAGAGAAGACAGCCATGGAGGGCCTCACAGGAACGGTTTAGCCATATTTGTCTACAATGTGAAAAAAAAAGTGGTTGATAAAAAATCTGAATTTCTGCCACTCATAGGCAAAACAGTGTGATAGAAGATCGGCATGTATGGCCAATTCATGTTACATTTCTATGACAAAATAACTGATACATTTGGTTTACTGGATGTTTTAGAAACTCTTGTTTAAATGTTGATACCTTTCCTCTAATTTATTTCTTGGTAGTGATTTGCCATATGTCAAAATGTGATTTTTTTTTATCTCATTTACTTCATCTGTTACAGTTTGGGGTTTTATGCATTTTGTATTCTAAGCTGCTCCTAGATTCACAGGACAGCTTGTATCTCTATCATCTCAAAATACCAAAATCCAAAAACCACATTATATAGAACTCTCTCACTGCCTTCAGAAATTAACCTATGGTGCTGGGACATTTTTTTTTATACTAGTATAGCAGTTTCTTTCAGAGACATGTCTTCTTAACCAGTCTTGCAAAATCTATTGTCACCGAAAATCACCAATTACCATTATACTTGGTTTCAATAAGCAACCTGTAACAACTATATGCACTTACTTGACTTAGATGTTTGCATGAAGTATGTGTATTAATTAATATATTAAATGGTTATGAAAAGTAAGGTTCCATGTAGGAAATATTTCATGTTGAAACATACTAAAGAATTACCAAGGGGGAAAGGGTAAGGTTAAGTCTGAGTTATTTACTAGCAAGTCAAGTGGAGCAGGTGAGACCTTGTTAAAAGATGTTCTTCAGGTAAAGCCAGGGCATAGCTACAAGCTGGAAACATTGTGGCAGTTTGAGATGAGCCCTTCCTTTATGTCAAATAGAAAACTGGTACCACATGGATCAAGAGAGAACTGATTTTAACTAACTAAAGGCAATCAAAAAACCTCTTTAGTACTGAGTAAGAGACTGGGGTGCATACTTAAACCCTAACAGTCCTAATGTATGTATGCCACTGATTTGTTTATCAGTGGTAAGGAAGATTGACCACACATGAAGAAATTTGATATTCTGAACAAGATTAAGTGCTATGAAAGAATGACTTTTACAGCAGTACTTGATTAATCCCTTCCACAGTGGAAAGGTCTTTTCTTTTTTCAGGCAAACCCTCCCCTTGATGATGGATCAACTAAAGCAGACTTGTCTCAGCTATATGATCTGTTTTGCCCCTAATGAATAAAAAAACATGCTTATTCAGTAGATGTTGCATTCTGTAGACAGTTACGCCACATGTGACATAAACCTATTCACACTTTTGGTATCACAGTGAAAGTAAATTTGTGAGAGATATGTGAGGTTCTCTTAAGAGAAAGGATATGGTTTCTTGTAACTACCTGCAACATGGATAGATCGGTAAAGGTCTTAAACATCCCAGTGACCTGAAGTTATTCTCAGGTGTTTTAGCATCTCCTGTTCCAAAGATTTACTGTTGTCTCCACAGATACCAGAAACTCCAGGGGCTAGACAACTGTCCTTTTCAAATTTCCTATCATCTTTAGCTTTTCATGCACCAGCTGTGAAAATCAATTAGCTTTGGTGAAACCAAGCTGCTGTATGTTCTCAATAATGTAAAATACCAACTGCGCTCTAGTAATTTTCTGTCTGTAAAAAGAAGGACAGCGTTTCTGAATTTCTTTCTCACACTTTTTGCTACATAGAATTGCCTTTTTACTTCTGCTTTTGAAAGTACCAGATGTGCCAGACAGATTAACACAGGACACTATTTAGAAAGACAGGAACGCTATACTGTAGCACGGTCCTGACATTTGTGATTCCCTAAGGCTAGTATGAAGCCAGCTCTCAAAGTAAAAAAACATCTATTTGGGTACCAGAGTGAACTTACACTAATTCCTTAATAATATTATGATGCCCATCAATTCCTTGGGAATTTGCAAGCTGTCCTCTTACAAATACCTTCTGCTTCTTTCTTTGCTTAGAAGAATGATGTAGCAGCTTTGGACTTGGGAAACTTGAAGGCAATGTTTGAAGGAGAGGATAAGGATCTCAGTCCATGCACTGATTACAACTTTATAGCCAAACAGAGAGGTATACCTGTCTAACATCTGATATCACTGAATTCAGCTGAAATAAGAACAAGAATGAAAAAAATGCACTTTTAAGGTTCCAGTGCTTATTATCTCCCAGTCATTCCAGGTGTGACTTTGTGAGTTTACTTTCTCTCCCCTTTCCCTTTCCCTTTCCCTTTCCCTTTCCCTTTCCCTTTCCCTTTCCCTTTTCCCATTCCCTTTCTCTCTCAAGACTCTTAAGTTTCTTTGGTTCCTTCCATTACTTCTACTTTTACTAGGCCTACACAAATCTAGGAACAAATCAGGAATTAATCTGATTTTGATATAGATCATTGGATTGATTCACTCTTAAAGAGTCACTCTTTAGAGAGTTTTGTCTCCCCATTAAGAATGTACTGACTTACTGAGAAGCCTCTAAGTTCCCTTCACTGTGTCAGAGGGCAAAGTGCTTTTGTTTGGTAGAGAAATTTCAAGTAAAATCCCCAAATATGCCTGTTAACTTATATTATTATAACCTAGCATCCTTCTGAGCTCTTATTCACACTTCAGTGATATCACTGTCTGTCATAGAAAGAACCGAAATACCACTGGTCCAGTCAGTTGCTTCCCACAAAATACCAGAGGTGAAGGGGACCTCCCTGTAATTTAATTTTCTGAATGATAATTATGTTAATTTCTTCCTCAGTTCAAACACATGCTTAAGTTGTTTTAATTTCTGAAGAAATTCTGTTACCTTCAGACTATTTTAAGGGGGGGGGGGGAAGATTAAGAATTTTAAACACTGTGCAGCAATCCAGCTAGACATATCCAAATACAATGGTCCAGCCTCTCCTTAAAATGAGAACTAGAGAACCACAGCCCTTATTTGGCCAAAAAAGGAGTATGGGGAAAATAGTGAAAATAAGTGTATAAAAACTCCAATCTTGGCAAAAGCGGCATAAATATGCTTTGATTCATCATTTTATGGCTATGAAACAGTTATATGTTCAGCAGATAGAGGATCCAAGTTAATCCTGGTGTAAGGAGGAACTCTGGAAATGGAAGGAAAGGCAACACAAGATAAAGAGGTCTGACACCAGCTCTGGCTTTGGATAAGTAATAAATAGCGCAAGGGGGTTTTTGTCCTTATAGTTACAGGTATATGTATCAGTAGAAAATCCAGTGAACTGAACTGAAAAGAGAATTACAAGTTAGAACAACATATTTTCTTGTGATTTCACTTCTTTATTAGAAAAAGAAATTAGATGGTCTGTAAAAGTGGTGATTTGATTAGTCTTTTATATATTTGTACTTTTTCTTGTACTTCCTAGAAGTTTTGCTTCTGTAAAACCTCCATAAAATAAATCAAACCTCAATATATTATCTGTGAAGTTTATTCAAAAAATTGAGAAGTTTCCAGTGCTTACTGAGAAAAAAAATTGTAAAGACTTATAAATTGCATCATAGATCACATACAAAGAAGTGAATCAGGCTTCTAATATTTTGTTTGGTACTCAGTAGTACAGGGGAATATATTGGAAATAGAAAAAGTCAGCGTTAGTTAGACATTTAAAATAAATCGTATTAATATTGTTCTAGTGCGTGCAAGGCCAACTATAAAAAAAGAACAGAAGAGGTGTTTCAAATATGTAAATCTTCTCCATCATGACACATTTGTTGAAGGTTGTTTTCAGTGATGATTTCCTTAGATCCTAGATATGAGAGGCAGACAGTCTACATGAACAGTGATTTTACATTACATGGTCTTCAAGTATTTTTCCCCATTTGCAGAGGCAAATTTTAGGATATATCAAAATAGGAATTCACCTCCACAGTTCTGCATCACTAAAGTGAACAAAAATCTAAATACGTATGAGGTATTGCAGCAACAATTAGCCTGGAATATTTTTGGTAGTCTTAATGTACTAATAAAGATTCAAACATATCTTTCCTATTTGATGTAGAAATACGTTTCATACACTGAAATTATCTGATCTTTCAATAGACAGGGCTTTTCTGTCCAACATAAGAAAGAGTCAGAAAATTCTATCAATAGAGATGGAAAACAACCCCAAACTAGTGAAATGTATTTCTTTTGGAACTTTTTTGAAAAATTAATTTTGTCCAAGAACTAGGGATTTTCATTAGTTTTTGGCTAGAGGAACTTAATGATGTCTGATGTTTTTTATCCCAATCAAAGTGTAATATATCAGATGCTTCCTCATTGCACTTTTAATTTCTGAAATCAGCTTCAAAACAGTTCTGGATCCATCCATGTGTTATAATATGTGGTATTACCCAAAAGCATACATGAATTATTCAAAATACCAGTAAACAGGGAAGACTTACTGTCTTGAGGGAAAGTTACCCAAAATCAACAGCTCTGTGAGTTTATCCCGATAACATCTGATCAAGTGACATGTGAGCTGACTACAGCAACAAAAGCGCAGTTCCATTAACTGCCTTCATCCCAGTCCAGTTGATATATTAGTCTAACATAAATCTGTCTTTCCTGGATCAGGTGACATAAGGAATCTTGACATAGCATTACGTTGCATGACAAGGGGAAGCTAATAGGAGCCTGAAAAAGGCGTGTGTCCAAGTACGACCGGCTTTATATAAGCAGCCAGCTACTCTCAGTCTTTAAAAATCCCAGTCATCACCATAGAGTATCACATTTTCAGCCTACTGAAAAAAGAGTATCAAAAGACTAGCACTGTGGGAGTCACAAAGACATATTTCAGCAACAAAATAATTCCATGCATCAACAAGAGCGAAATCAAATTTGTGGGCCAAATTCTCTGCTAGCACAACTTTCTCAAGAGACCATCCGGCCCAACATTACTATGAAAAATTACTTCTTATTTATCCAGCTGTACAGTCACCAAGCACCATTACTGAGGTAGGTTGCTAGACATTGAGGACTACATGTTGCTTTATATGCTGATTTTTTGCCAACTTAATTCTCTATATGCTAAAAAATTATAGATTCCAAAACCATTGTTATCAAGTATTGTTTTTGTGCACTTAGTATCTTAGAAGAGTCAGGGAAATTAATGGAAAGGGTTTTTTTCTTGTTCTATTGGACATTTTGCCACTTTCACATAGTGAATAAATAATTTTGCCGATAAACTAATCTGAAGCCAGCAACTGAAGGAAACTAATTAACAGAAACAGTAATTCTGAAGCTTTCACATAGTTTCTAACAAATACACTTTTTACCTTGTTACAGTCCAAAGAACAGTTCCTTTAAAAAACCAGCCTGTTCTCATCAGTCTTATTTTCCAGGTCATATAGGAAATTTTTTTCTTTCAAATCGTAGAGGCTGTGATACAGCTTTGCAACCCAGGCTAAAAGTTTTTTGTCCAAATTAATTCCTTGCTTACTTGTGTTTTTATTCAAGAAAAAGGAAAATACTATTTTACCTTTTCCGTTTATGTTCCCCCAGCTGTTCATTACTTTATAACCCTCACCCCAAAACCCAGAAGCAAAAGCTCTACCAACTCCACTGAGGTCAAGTGATGTTCCAATAACTCAGGCTTTTACATCACACTGTTCAAATTGCCTAGAGAGAGAGAGGGAGACAAGATGGACAAGGTGGACACTTTTCAATGTGGAATTGAATAGAAAGTAAAAGGCTTTTTTAGAATAAACCCCATATTTTTGCTAAATAACAATTTTATGGCAATAAAATTACAGCAGACTGTTTTATTAAATTGTTTTAATCTCATGACCATTTAATTCCAAGATGAATTTGCTAGCTTTTATGAAGACGAAGGAAAATAACTTTCAAAGGTAAAGAGATGCTCAAATCAGTTTGGAAAGTGTGGTCCACTCATTACAAATTTTGCTGCTTACCTAAAAATAAAATCTAGAGAAAAGCTTCATATCTTAATTAAAATCACATATTGCCGATAAACTAATCTGAAGCCAGCAACT
>NW_010545713.1:0-29374 GCF_000687285.1 Phaethon lepturus
CAGCCGGCAGCTGACGGGCACTGCTGCACAGGCAGGGCTCCCAGCCACAGCTTTCTAATCCGCTCCTGAACAACTGGGTTAATCCCATACCGAGCCTGGGACCCTACTGCGAGTAGGAGTCAGATTTCTTCCCGAGGCCGGTGAATAGCTTTCAGTAACGCAGGACCATGGCGGAGGTCCGCGTAGGATACTTGGTTGTTGCTGTAGCTCAATTCCACGAAAGATTTCACCGTAGTGTTAAGCGTTTGTATTACTTTGACTGTGCTTTTTGCGTGCGTCTTTTTACTGTGCGTGTTTTACCTTCTTTTTTCATTGCTAAATTGTGACCTCCCGGTCTCGGGTATCAATCCTGTCACAAAAGGGTAGTTCTAGCCCCTGTGCAAATGCGTATTTGTTCAATCCCCACCCGTATGCAAGCATGCAACCATGAGAAACCAGTGTTTTTTTATATGAGTCATTCATACACCCGGATGTGTAACAAAATTTCACATCAGATGAGGTTCTGCTGCATACGCACACCTATAGAAAATCTGAACCGGGAGGAAGAGGGACCCGCACTGCTCCTGGTTCTGTCGTTCCATGCTGGCAGCAGTCTGCTAGCGAGGGGATGGATTTTGAGGAGGAGGTAACCACTCATGCTCCTGTGGCACAACCAAGAAGAAAAAGGAGCCTCTCGGCTTTTTGCTGCTCCTCTGGTGCCTCTTCCAGCCAGGTACAGCTTTGAAGAGCCAGGGCTTTCATCTGTGGGGCTTCTATAAGAGTTCATGGAAGCTTTTGGATAGATCATTTTTTTCAGAAGAATGCTCCCTGTAAGAAGGAATGTCCTCAAGTGTTCGTTGTTATTACCCTATTGTCTATACATGTTTCTAGGTTGATTTTGAAAGGGGAAAAAAAAGTTTAGGTTACTAGAGTAGTTATCAGACGCTTTTGAGAGGGAGACTGGCAGTCTACAGAAGAAAGGCTTCCCCTGAACCAGTTAAAATAGAATTTTATTTCATCTCATGGTTTCAAAATTTGTCATATGCTGTCTAAAAACCAAGATACTTTCTTCTCTAATTATAGAGAATGTTTATATGTAAGGTTTAATCTATTTATTGGAAGTCTTCCAGGACTCTTGATAACTGCTACTTTGTGGGCCTCTTCTGAACTGAAGGGGTTAGAAAACAGTAGACTTCTACTCCAAAGATACTTGGACAGTGAAGATGAGTGACCTACTTTTTTTTCCTGTATCTTCTCTTGCTTCTGTTGTAATATTTTGGGTTTGAGATATCTTTTCTCTTCACGCTGTGACAGCAGGTATTGTTTTGTTTTAAAGAAACTGTGAACTCACGAGTTCTGTCTTGTTTCTGCATGACTTAAATCTGTCTCAGAGATGTTATTTTGCCAAGAATAGTTCCATTTACAGTATGTTAGACAGATTTCTTTGTGACTGCATAATATAGGCAAAACCAGCTTAGAATTTAGGGAAACTTTTAATAGTTTATAAAAGGAGAACTGAGGAAATAAATTTAAAAAAAAAGGTTCACAAGTACTCAAACAGGTAGTTGTGAGATGCTTCTCATGTTGGGTTGGGTTTTTTTAAGGTACTTTTGTGGATTTCTTACAATACCTATTAGCAATGTATTACTAGAGAGAGAAGGGGTTGGGCTTTCTGTGATACATCACCACTGTGATTTTAATTGTAGAAACTGGGGCAAATAATTCTGAATTGATACCAAAAAGATTTTCTGTTTAAGGTGATCACTCGCTGTGAAGACTGTTTTTCCTGAGGAGATGTATAACCTTTTAGATTAGATTTACCTGCTGTGTAGCGTTTTTAACACACCAGACTAAAACTAATGCAGGGTAAAACCTACAGATGTATTGAGTCACCTGGCAAAACAAGAGGAGCTTAGATAACCATTCAGTAGCTTATTGTCATAAGATAAACATGGAATTCTAGGTATTTTCTACAATAAAAGAACTTGTGTGTTCTTTTGACCTGTGCTTTCTGCTGCTGCTTGTCAGACTTCCCTGGATACTGCCAAAATGTCTATGCTTGTCATTGTCTTTCTCTTTTTTTTTTTTTTTTTAATGTTAGTATCACACTGTTGGATTTTGAGGGCAGAATAGCTTTTCTAACTTCTAACTTCCTGTGAAAAAAGCAGTCAGACAAAAGTTACCAAGCCTTTCAAGTGAGGTTTGTCTAGCCACTGCTGCTTTGTTTTTGGCTTATCTTCTCTCTGTGGTTTGAAAACTTTCTTGAATGTCTGGGTTCTGTAAGCTTTCAGAGGTCTTTTAAAATGCAGTCATCGTTTTGAAATGTTCACTGCCTTCAAATACTTTCAGTAGAGATGGGGGTGATGGGCTAGTTTTACTTACCTCAGTATATGGCAAGGATCTACGTTTTGAAACATAAGCTTACGTACTGTTTGGCTGCTCATTTAACTACAAACAGCCAGCCTGATTTCATACCGATGTCTCTGCCAACCCACAATATCACCTGCATTTGTTCACCCAAATTCAGCAAAGTAGCTGAGTCTGGCGGCGCCCTGTTGCAATAGGCAGATTAAGTTATTTTATCTGAAGTGTAAGAGGGAGGGGAAGTTCAATAAGAGTTATGTGGGGAAGAAAAGCCTTGATTAGCCATGGAAAACGTTTTGTCTTTTAAATCAGAGGCTGATAGTTTAGGAGCCTTTTCTGATTGCAGGTCTGGTAGCAGCACACCTTGAGTCAGTTTAGGTGTGTTGGGTGTTGCACTTAAGAGCAGAACCATTAAAATCCTTTTGAAAACTAAAGACTGGCATGGACCGCTGTGTCACCAGTGTATTGTGATACTGTGCTCGACAAAAACACATGATTTGTCTTAATGGCTAAACTGCCTTGGTTCACAAATAGAGGGAGAATTTTCAGTTTTCTTCTTAATAAGTGAGACAGGTAAAGCAGTCATAACCGTAGCTCTGCTATTAGATCATTTGAAATTTCAGGCGCCAAGAAACATTGCAAAGACCAAATCTGCCCAGCCACACAGCCTGTGCGATATCTCTTATTCTCTTCTGTCACTTTGTTCTCATCTAAGAGGAGGATCAGCCAGTTGTTTCTCATCTAAGCCCCTGCTTCAGACACATATTAGGCATGATGCTCAAATATCCCCCATGGAAATGAAGTTGATTGTCAGCGGTGTAATAAAGGCACCCTTTTTCCCCACTGCCTTTCCTGAAAGCTCCATGTAAATATGTGACAGGGCAGATGGTGTGTAATAACCAAGCTCTTCCTATTGGAAGGTCTCAATAAATAGGAATATACAAACATCAAACTGACTTCACTGTCCCAGGTGGATGTTTGGGTTAACTGTTGTTCATTGTAGATGATTTCAAAAGCATTGTTAATACAGCTGCTGTTTTTCAGCAGTATTTTTGACTAATAATATAGTTGCAGTTTGCTTCTGTGAGTCCCAAGTGCATTGATCAAAAGAAAAGTGATGCTGAGATCTGGAAACATTGTGGGAGTTGTAATTCTTTTCCTCAGTCTAATCCAAAAAGACAATCGAAACAAGTTAATAATTCATAGTATTGGAAAATTTCTTAAATAAATACTGCACTACCAGCTCTGTTTGCCTTGAAGGAGAGCAGCTACTATACCTTCACTTAAAAGAGAGGGAGATATTCCTTCTTATCAGTAGAGCCATTTCTTTCCTGCCAGATTGTGCTGGTCAGAAAGGATAAGGGGTAAGATCAGAGGCCATGTAACAGGGCCTTTCCCCCCTTTTTCATAATTAGCAGTCTGAAAGTCAACAGGACAAAACCTGTATTTGTTTCTCTGACACATTGCTGTGCTACTTCACATGAAAGCAGTGCAGTCTTACACAATTTGAATTAATCCAACCATTAAGAACAAGCTCATTGTTTAAAGATTTGCAGATACTGTTTCACAGGCCAAGAAACTTCCCAGAGTTTTGTTCAGCCACAGTGTTATATAAACAAAATGAAAGCAAACCGTGATGCAGTTGCTTTGCTTTTTCTTTCTTTTGCAGGGTATTTGTTTGTCTTCCCTCCTGCATTACAGGCTGCCACAAATCATTTGTAGAGTACAGTGACCTTTACGGAAAGACTAGTGGTAGCAAGTGCTTAGGGATCACTGTCTTCATAGCTGGGGAGAGAAGATTCTTGTAGCATCCAGGAAATTACATAAAGGATGGAATATCAAAAAGATACAGATTCCTCCCAACCTCAACCCCTTGTAGAGGAGTAAGAGGTGCATTAGCCTCCAGCATGGCTGGACCATTGGAACAGGTCATCTGGCATGGTTTCAGTCCTGGGAAATAGCTGGTCAGCGATACCAGCATAGTTTCTACTCTTCCTTCTGGAAAACTGAAATCAAGAATGTGATTCGCCTGCAGACACAGGCAGGGAAAGGCCATCATCTGGATGTTTCCTTGCGGAGCTTTCAAGGATAATGATCAGGGTGCCTCAAGACTTGCTGCCCCTTGGGACTAGCAGAGGGAGAAGTAGGTTACATTTAACATTTGAAGAAATCCATGGATCACTCCAAAGGTCAGTAATAAAGTGCTCTTGTCCTGGTTTGCCAACTTGGGTTTAACAAAACTTTGAGTTTGGTTGCTCAGCTTTATTTTATATTTTTGTATATCTGTGATGAAATGGGTTCATTTGGGAGGAGGTAAATATATCTAGAAGTTAAAACTTTCCATATGGAAGAATGTTAGATGTGGTCACCTCTTGAAACAGTTGTTGGGAATATGTTACAAGGCAGCTTTTACAGAAATGTAGCTTTCTACTGGGATCTGGACTTTGGTGAAGAAATGCACTCTACTTAGGCTGCCAAACAATTTAATTGCGATTTTTTGCCATAGAAGTTTGACACATTGTCCTGTTAGGTATGTAGTATGTTGTTACAAAATCAGAGTGTATCCCAACCTCAGAGAGCGTATTTTAATACAAGGTTATCTTTTGTTTCCTGAATACTTCATCATCAAAATATACAAAAAAGGTTGGCAAGCAATTCTTTAAAGATGTGAAGAGAGACAAGTGTTAGAATGGTAATTTTACAAAGAAAATTACCAATAAAACAGGTGAGGAAAGATTTTAGTCAGATGTGTAAACATATCCTTTGGGCTGCGAGATAAAGCCAGAGGTAATGAGCTGTCAGACCCAAATAACCATCTTAGAAAATGCATGCACATGTTTGTGCGCAGACAAGCGTATGCCCCGCACACAGTTCCTGTATGGTTGAATCTGCTGCTGGTGCTGTAGAGCATGCAGCTGCCTGCAGAGTCACTTTTTGGTTGTGAAGTAGAGCCAATTAGTGATTAAGAGCGTGGTGTAAATACATCATGTATCTAAGATAAGTGTTCGGTATACTGCAATACTACACGGGTCAAACTTTTCACATGTAAGAGCTTAGAAGAAGATACCAAGTTGGTACTGAGGGAACTAGCAGTGGCATTACAAACCTACAAGGCTTTGTAAACTTTTTCCTTAACTTTTGAAAACTTGAATGGAGAATGAATTAACTGCATTTGAGCAAGCGTGTGACCATATGTCATAGCAAAGCCTAAGTTGGAAACAGCCTCTGGACAACATCTGAACTGCTGTAGAAAGCAGAGACTTACATTAGGTTATCCACACCCTGTTAAGCTAAGTCTTGAATATTCACAGTGAAGGAGATTCCACCACTTCTCTGTGCAATGTATTGTGGTTTTTTATTGTTGTCATGGTGAAGTTTGGGTTTTTTTCTTATAGTCAGATGGAATTTCCAGGAACAGGGCAAGCTGTGCCAAGGAAAACGCCAAGTTCGGAAGGGCTGTAAGGATCTTTTGAACTGCAAGTTCACAAGGTTGCTAGTCTGATGCTATCATAAAAGGAGAAGGAGTTATTTTCCAGGAGGAGAGTGATTAGAACTCAAGTATAGCCTTACCTCTGGATGTGCACTGTGACAAGAACATGTGCTGTAGTTTCAGACTCAATATTGTCGAAGGGATGTTGAACCATGGGAGCGTTGCAGAAGAAAGTCACCCAAAATGGTTTGAGATCTGATTCTCTCTGAGAACCATGGGGTTTTTTTATTTGTTGACCCTATCAAAATCGAGAGGCTCCTTGATTAAGAAATGTAAGTCTCGTGAAGCAGGTGAAAATACACTGGTTTTATATTTTTGTAACAGCAATGAAAATCATAACACAAACTAAAGGTGGAGAGTTGGGCAGATTTAAATCAGGAGTAATGCACAATATTTTTCACAGTAGAAATGATTCATTATTCTGACAAATTATCAAGGGAAGCAAGAGGTTCTTCATCTTTCTAAATCTTCAAACTGACAGGTTGCTTTTCTAGCTGATGTGCTTTAGTCAAACAAAAGTTACTGATGAATAGGGCTAACTGGCAGAGATTTATTGGCTCCTCCTTGGCCTTGGTTATGCAATGGAGGCTCTTGGCTATTCATGCAATTTTAATGTTTCAAGGACTGTTCATAAGGGAATGAGTTTGACCCAGCTGCTTTTGAATATAGCACTGTAACAAGAATGAGCTATTTCAGAAATAAAAAATTGGTTTAGTATTTAGAAGTTTAGGTTACTTGAAAATTTAAGTTACAAATAAGAGTTGTAAGTGAAATATTACCAGAAAAAGAATCAGAGTGAATAGAATTAGGGTAGAGTTAGGGTAAGTAGAATTTACCATTTATAATTAGAATAATAACACATATTTTCTTGGTATCCCAGTCTGGGTACCAATGTATAGCTATCATAAACAAGCACAAGAAAGTCCTGAGTGATCACTGCCTCAGAAATTTCCCAGAAGTAAGATACTCTTAATTCAGAGGAATTGTCTATTTTGACAAAAACTTTGAATTTCTCCTCAGCTATTCCTTGGGAAAATTCTTGCTTACATCAGTAAAAGTTGTGGCACTGTTAGAGATCTCAGGATTGGTCCACCCTGAAATTGTCGCTTTGTAAGCTACCACCAAAGTCCCCCATTGCATCATGTACTGTTGCTTGCAAGTAGTGGATCTGGTTACACTGAATTTTTCTGAACATGGGCTAAACTACAATACACCTTAAAGCAATCAAGAAATAATCCACAACCAAAAAATTTTGGGGCATGGTGGGATAAGGAAGAGACAAAAAACCACCTTCACTGGAGCAATGTTCAACAATGCATAGAAGTGTACCTGAAAATGGGACTAAAGGTTCCAGAGACGGTCTGAACTGTATCTATTTTAAAATACATTTATATGTGAATATATAATTTTCTTGTAAAACTTTATTGAAACTGTCAGCAAAAGTTAAAGTTTTTGTGATTTCCAATAATGTGAGGGATAAATTGGTAGTATTATCAGTTGTAAAGTTGTTATCCAGCTCTGCTTTCTTTCTTCTTAGACCTTAATCATAGAAGTATACCTGAAAATGGGACATTGCACCATGTTGACAGTTTTTTGCTGGCGCAGCAGAATGAGAAATGCGAGTCTGTCTGGAGGAAGAAGGTGACAGAAATCAGAGTGAGTTTTCTGAGGGAGAATGAGAATGAAGCGATTCAGTCTGAGGATGAGGAACTTCTGTTAGGGCTCAGGCCGGAACCAAGAAAAGGGTAAATGCTATGTTTGCTAAAGTAATAGGGGATATCTCTAAGCAGAAAATAATTCTTGATACGCTCTTACAATCATATCAGTCTGTAAAAAAAGGAAGGGAAGCAGTGTATTGCTTATATATATGTAGTGTTATAGGCTCGAGGCATTGCATGGATCTTGCTGAAAGGCACCCACAGTTTTAGAAGGGGTTAAGTGAACTCCCACTGTGCTGCAGGGGTGATGGCAGCAGAAGAGTGTTGTGAACCCAGTGACTGAGGCGAGTGCTGCACAAAGCTGCCGGTGCTGAGGAGCCTAATGCTAGTAGCTGGGAAGGATGCCATGAGTGATGGACAGGAGGGCTGTGCCTGGGGAAATTAGGCTTTGATTTGGTTGTGTGTAACCCAGATGGGGGAAGGTGTGGGGATCTTCACTCCACTGGATGGATAGTTGGAGTTTGGACTAAAGGTTCCAGAGACGGTCTGAACTGTATCTATTTTAAAATACATTTATATGTGAATATATAATTTTCTTGTAAAACTTTATTGAAACTGTCAGCAAAAGTTAAAGTTTTTGTGATTTCCAATAATGTGAGGGATAAATTGGTAGTATTATCAGTTGTAAAGTTGTTATCCAGCTCTGCTTTCTTTCTTCTTAGACCTTAATTCTGTTTTGAGCAAAACCAAATTTGTAATAAGAGCTGGTAATAGCCTAAGTTTAAAACAAACAAACAAACAAACAAAAATTTGTCTCTATCCAGCTTATACTTTGTCTAGTCTAGACAGTCTGCATTCATAAATACCCTGATATTGCATTAAACAGTAGCAAGCTTGACAGTAATAGGCATAAGAACTAAATTTTCCCCATGCCCCAGTGGTGGACCTTCCAAGTTTGTGTGGGTACACCCACAGGGTTTTGCAATCTCACTGTCCAGTGCATTGGCTCTGCGGAAGCAGAGAGGTTCATCTCTAGGCTCTTTTGCTGCTGCTAAGTGCAGGGAACATGAATTTTCAGAAAAGAAATGCTGTTACCAGTTTAGAAACACATTTCCCTGTTTTTTTTTTTTTTTTTCCCTGAAATTTCAGCCTGGATGAATCAATTCAATTAAGAATAATCATCAGTCTCAACTTTGTCCCAGCCTCAGCATGTATCTTTTTTTTAGCTTTCATTTGTTGTTTTGTTAAAGGTATCTATTTTAGTTGCAAATCCTGGTTTTCGAAGCAGAATTTCTGAAATGCTGTGAGGGAATTTTCTCCTCAGCCAAAAGCAGGAATACTACAATGCTTTGAAAGTGCATCTTTTCATGAGGAGTACTTACTTTAATATATAGACTGTGCAAATTTGTATCAGTTTCAGATGAAAAATCACTCACAGTTAAAAAGATGAGTCAAGAACTAAGGCTTTAAACCTGGGAGTTCATTCACTGACATTGTAAATGCTTTGTTGAACTAAGACTCTTCAGCTCTGGTACCAAAACATCATTCCTTAGCCCGCCCCCTAAAAAGAAGCACCTTTAAATGGAAATTTTCTGAAGAAGTTATTTCTTGTTTTCCAGATAATTGTGATCTAAAACATTTCATCTTACTGGGAGTGTGTCAGATTCCCTGTAATGTTCATTTCAATGAGTAGTTCCTCCCTTTTAAAAGGAATGAATATTTTGTTACATAAAACAGAAGACAAATGCACATTTCAGTTTTTATTATAAATGTTATAATTCTACATCTGACATGAAATAAATAATTAAAATTAAAAGTCCAGAGAAAGTGCTAATGAGTCAAGTATTTATTAGAGTTCTTGGTGGGGCTGAATATTATTTGGCACAGGCTTTTTGAGCTTTGCTAACAACTACAGCAAACCTGTAGGATGTCGGTGATGGAGTCAACCAATTAATTACTAAAAAAAGCCCAACTCCAAAATGCCACCTTGCCATGTGTTATGAGTCCTGGGTTTCTCTCTCTGTACTCTTTCTGACTTGGGACCTTGTTCTCTACAAAGTCTCCACGCTGTGTGCAGGACTTTGCAGCTGATGAGAAATGCACTCCCGATGTTATATACCTGGGTCATCGTCATTTCTACCTGCAAAGTGATGTGTCCTTTTCTCCGGCTGTGGATTGCTAGCATGGTATAAATACTGTGAATAACACTAAGCTTATGGAAGACCTTTAAAATTTTGTGTTAACCAGCATGAGACAGAGGGACTGAGGTTGTGAAGCACCTTGAAAAGCATGCTGGAATGTGAAATTGGGTTTTTCCTCCATCCCCTTGACTTTGTTGCTGTTACAGACCCAGCACAATCTCACTAACCATCCTCTCTACAAATATCCACCCTGTGCTTTGTCCCACTACTTCATGAAGCCTCAGTTTCTTCATCTCTGGAGGCTTCTGTGCATTTCTGCGTGGTCTGAAGGGATCAACGTTGAGTGTGGTGCACTCTTTCTTTCCAGCACCTCTGGTTGGCTTGCATGGCTCTATCCTGCCATGGAGCACTGAAGTGAGGCCAACACTTGAATGCATGCTGCCAAGTTTTTCTCTGAAATGCAAGCACATTGTATCTTTGAATTAACACTATCTCATTTCCGCATAGAAATGGTACTTTTAAGCTATTTCCTTCATAAAGTTTCAAAGGATTGCTGCCTCCCCTTGCTGTGGCAAGGCTGGAGAGCATGGGGAGTGGCTGTGGGATGGCTGTGAGAGCATGGATGAGCCTGGTGAAGTGGTGGAGGCAGCCTGCAGATCCGTGCCATCAGCCAAGTACGGCCGGGTAGCAGTGACCTTCAAGCGTCGCTCGGCTGTCCCGTCCCGGCAGCCAGGGTCAGTGATATCACCGCGTGACCTTTCCCAGGGGAAAGCTTTTTCCCATGGCATATTTGTGGAAGTCTCTTGTATTCAGTCTTGGAGAGGAGGGGAATTTTGCCCTCTGTTTATTCTAAGGGAGCATAAACCAGTTGCTGCCAGTGTAGCATTTTGCACAGCATAATGCTATTTGGATAATAAGATGCTAAGATGAGGATGTCAGAGTTCATACCACTTTTAAAGTTCATGTAATTCTTTTAAATACTGAAAATGTTACTTGAAGGAATGTCTGTGTGCTGTTGTGTTGCAAGAGTAAAACAATAGGACATTTTACTTGAGACCTTAAAAATATTTTCTTCTTTCTAATAAGATTGAAATAACTTTCCAGCCACTTGTCTGGAAGGTTGGCAAGAAGCTGAAGAACAGTTTCTTTACTGTTTAAGTTCACTTATGTGATCGTGTTTGTACCTGGGTGGAGAGACATTTGTTTACTCAACTGTGCAGAAGAAAATCTCAGCTGTGGGAAACAAATCTTAAAATGTGTTTAATTTTAATTGTTTTTTTCGGTAAAAGTTGAGGAAACTTATAGTCCTGAATTAAAATGAACGTCAAAATGTCACTCAGTATCTTAAAAAAAAAAAAAAAGACAAGACATGTTCTACCACACCTATGACTGGTGGAGAATTTTACAGATTTTACATTTTACATTTTCTCTGCAAAATAAAAGGAAAAATAGAACAAAACCTGATTCAGCTAGAACTCAACCAAAGGTGGGTATTCAGGGGCTGTGAGCACAACAGGGCCGCATTTCGATATGAAGGGTGTCCACCTGCCAGCTTCAAATACTTCTTGTCCCCAGGAAAGAAAATTTTTGTCTTGGCTCTTCTTCCAAGATCAGTAGGTAACTCTTGAAAGTGTGTACAGCAGTGTTTGTGCAGTGAGGGTTAAGGGCACTGTCTGAGTAGCCTCCCCACACACCCACGTGAGCAGGTGGGATTTTGACTCATTCCCCTCATGGTGCAGATAAGCCATAAGCCATGACTAGACAGCAGACATTTCTCCCGTGCGCTAGACAGCACGAATTTCTCCAGTGAGAGGAAATTGCCAGGTGGTTTAAAGCCAATACGTCCAACTCTACCCAATTTCCTTGCGGCGGTACTGCAGCATGAGGTGGAGGGGTCATGGCCAGTGCTGTCAGTGTCTGGTGGTCCATGGCTGCCGGCAGCTTCCCAGGGACAGCAGGAACTTAGAAAGCCCATGGGCTACTCACAGTTGTACCAGGGAGGTCAAGAGTTTATTACAGCACAGAGGTACCTACCTCCCAACTCAGCTCCCTAAATTCAGCCGATCGGTGGTTTGTGTAAGTTTGGTCATTATAATTTTAATAATATCTGAAAAGCTCAGATAGTGGTTCAGTGAAGCAGAGTAGTTAAATTTGACAGGCACCCAAATAGAATGGTATGAGAACAGTATAAAAACTTTGGAACTAACAGATCTGAAAATATCTTTCAGGATTTCTGCTGAAAGCAGAAAAAAAGGACAGGGTGATTTTGTTTTTTTTATTAGAAAACAGCAAACAAAACAGATGGGAGACATCTCAGATTTGTGTCTTCCTAATGTGAAGCACCAAAGGGTATTTTTTCTGTTTTTCATTTTGAACATGGGGGTGGAGGTAGATTAATGAGTTTTGTTTTAGCCTCCAGATCTTACATGTCTTGCACTTAAAAACACTGTTTTTCTCCTCCTTTATACCAGATGTTACACTCTTGAGAATAATTTCTTAGTATTTTCCAAGTTCAGTGAACTGTCTTGTGTTTTAATGATGTTGGTTGGGAAATGTACCAGTTCATAACCAGTGGTGTACCTAAGGCTGTTTATAGACTGCAGTATGGGATCCATCACTACTGAAATGGCTTAGGAAGATGAAACTTGATCCTTTTGGACAGCTGTGTATTTGCACTGAGGAGGGACAATCAAAAGAGGAAGGATGACACCAATCTTTTTTACATGATGAGAAGTTGGGGAGTTTGCAGTTATTTTAAACAATTCTTCAGGATTTACAGGATCTGAATGATCCCCAGATAGCTGAGCAGCACACAGTAAGTTCAGAACATTGATGACTTGCTTGAGCTGAGTATGATGTTAAGGTAATTTAGATAGTATTTGTGAGCATTTTTTTTTGCTTTTACAGAGATGGCTTAATGAAATACGAACAATTTCCTGATGGATTTCTTTTGTCTTCTCTTTGTGGACAGGGTGCAGCACTAGGCACTTCTCTGAAATTCTCAGTTCCACTTCCAAGTATTATTTCTAGCCAACTAATTGTGAGAGATCATTTACCATTACTCATTCCATTACACTTTTCCCTTTGTTTCTCTGCTTGCTTCTTTCACTTTCTTTTATGCACCCGTTAAGCCCTGAACAAGCTGATTGAATAAGTTCGTCCGTTAAGATTTTCTGCCTTTAAATCCCTCTTGCAGCCTGGCACATTCCTCTGTGAGATCTGTGCGTAGCGTGGCATCTTTGTGGACAATCCTGGTGCAGCTGCATGGCTAGTTAGCGCAAGCAATCTCGCTAATTAATAGAGGCTCCCCTTAGGGAATGGAATCTACAATCAGGACTGACCCTGAAGAAGTTATCTAAAATGGATCAGATGACATATGTCTTAAAAATGCCCACTGGTTTTTAAGGGAATCCAGAGTGACAAGCTCAGCTGTGGAAACCTACAGTGTAGGCTAGCATTAAGGAGCGTCAGTGTTTGAATAGCTCTGTCTTTTAAAAAATTTTAATTAGAGGAGTTAATGCATTACTGTCCTTTACTTGTTTTTCTTGAAGTTTGAGCTCTGTGGGGAAGAGGCCATCTAACTTCTTGTTTGCCCAATGCTTAATACATAGTGGTTACTGTCATGATGTTAGTTAATTAGGGTAATAACAATTGTTAGAACTTGGGGTCAAGGCTGACAAAACCACAGGTGTTACAGGGCAACACAAGGGCTGCAAAACTCAGTTCAAAATGCAGAATTCTTACTGCAGGATCCTGTCCTGTTTCATGAAAAATATTGAGATACCTGAGGATTTTTTAGATAAATTACAGTTTTTAAACAGCTGCATCAATGAGGTTAAGAATAGAAGGCATAAAGCACTGTGGAATGGTACATTTCCTTTATATAGGAACACCGTTGTGGCAGTAGTTCAAAAAACAGTAGAAGAAAGAAACAAAATATGTTTGAATACTTCAAATATGAGGATATATAAAATGTCACACAGGGCATAGAATCAAATAGTAGCTGGGAAGGATGCCAGAAAGACTTATGGTTTCAGTTCAGAACTGCTTTTAGTTACACGCATTTTTTTTTTAATTAAAGTATCATTTTTTTCTCCTATGGCCTTTCCTTCAAGGGCTTCTCATGTAGTTGTTTATTAGTAAACAGCTGCTTGCAATGAAAGACAATTACTTTATAGCCATTGTGGTTTCTGCTAGATGTGTTTGTTGGTTGGGGACTGGTTGGACTTCTGTTTGTTCTAATATAATCCAGATAAGAATATGTAAGCATTCTTAAACTGGGCAGATAACTCACAGAAAAGCTACATAAAGACCAGATAGCAACCATGATTATACATAGAACTTTTGACCTTTAGAAATCCTTGAAGTAAAATAACTCATTAAAGTGTAATAAATATACATGATCAGATGAAAGCTTTCATATATATAATATATAATTATTTTCTATATATTATCTGCCTATATATTATACGTGTGTATATATATAAAAGTAAAGATTATTACAAACATGTTTATTAAGCTCTCCATATGAGGTAGGTGCTTGAGAACACTGTGAAGACAGACACTTGCTTGATATGTAGGTATAGAATATCAGAATTGCTGGTGTTGTCAGTTGGCGTCTTGTTTGTTCAGACTGTTACAACTTGAAAAATTTGTATTTTTTTTCCTTATGCTTGCATAAGATGAGTGACATAATGACTCCTTAGGGATATGTCTCAAAATGATTGACAACTGGTAATTGCTAAGGGTCAACTGTAAAGAACTGCAAAATGATCTTCAGACTTGATGTTAAAATGGCAGGTGAGGTTCAATTTAAATAACTGTAAAATGTACCAGATTAATCTCAACTCCACGTATAAAATGGTAAGCAGTGACCCGAGCATTACCACTCAGGAATAAGATCTAGAGGTTATTATGGAACCATGGAAATGTCAATGCAGTGTTCAATAACAGTTGAAAAAAGCAGATCTGATGTTTGTAGTTATTAGAAAAAGACAACAGAGAACGACACAGAGGGTATCACTTGCCACTATAAATTCACGCTGCATCTGTGGTGTTTGCAGTTCAGGTGTCCTATAGCACCAAAAAGGTGTGAAAGAACTGGGGGAGAAGGTTTGTAGAAGAAGAAGTTAAGGAGTGGCTCCACGGACGAGTCAGCACAGTAAGAAATGAAATGACTGAGTGGGATGTGATGGAGGGGAGAAAGAATAGGTAAGTTACAGAGCTGCAAATTTGTAAGGACCGGGAGAGAGTTTTGGGGTAGCATCACAATTTGCATCCCTGTTCTTAGCCTCTTCCCTGGGTATCTATTTCAAGCTGGTGGTGGAAACAGGCTACTGGAGTAGATGGACCTTTGATCTGGTCCTTCTTATTCCTGAAGTAATCTCTAGGCCACAGTAACCCTTCAGTGTCTAGGATGAAGTACAACATAAGACCAGAAGAAGCACCAGGTTTGGAGAGAAAAGACTTTGCCATTTGAGTCCCCTGCTGTAAGCCCTAAGCACAGAATGTCTCCAGCTCTCCAAATCTCACCAGGCTGTCTTTCTCCAACTGCTCTCCAGTATCCTGCTTCAAATAGTTTTTCTTCTTCCCAGAAGATTGTTTTCTTGTCAGTATTTTTTCCTCTGGCATGTTATTGTTTGAACTGTTTCTCGAGGGTGCTTTGACCATCTGCTTCCATGACTTGGACAAGCAGTTTTTCCTATTTTTCAGTAGCTGGTCTGCTACTATGAAAGCCTGTTTGCATGCAGGCAGCTTGTTTCAAGTATGAAAGCCAGAGGGGTGGGAAGCAGGAGTGTACTGCTGAAAATTTTCCAGCCCCATCCATCCTTGTGTCACACTAAGTTAAACTCTCACCTACGTGGTGACATGCGGCTTATATCCTCTTACATATGAGCTTTGACTTTGTCCTGCTAAATTGAGCTTGAGCTTGTGAGACTTAAATGTCAGAAGGCTAGAGCTGGTCAGAGCAGCAGAAGAGCATAAGTTAAAGTTGGCCATACTATTAAATTTGTGCTTTACTATACATAGCTGCTGTTGCCTTTAAAGAAACACTATTGACTAAGAATGTGCACTTTGTCTTGAAAAAATTGTGCAAGTGATAAATGAAATTATTGGTCAGAAGGCTTAGAGAAAAAAAATCCTTTGTATTTCAGCTTATTTATCTTCTTGCTGACATTTGTTGTACATTTGGTCAATACTTCATTTTGTGTTTGGTTTTTTGGGTTTTGTTTGGGTTTTTTTCATAAGAAAACATAACTGTAAATCCACAGCAGTAATAGGTAACCCAGTAGTCATAAACTACTTTTCCTTTGTTGACATTTTTGAAAAAGGAGGTGTCTTGGTACTGATCTAGAAAGGAGCCTGTATTTGCATAAGTAATTACAAACAGTTTAGAATAAGTTAACATTATTTAATGTACATTTTTAATGCTAATAGGATTCAATGGTCTGACTTCTGTTTCTCCCATAAGAATGCATACATATGCAATAGAGAACTTATTTTGTAATATATTTATCTAAATACTCTGACTGTTCAGTAAGATTGTTATCCACACACAAGCTATGTATACTTTTGGATACTTTCTTATGTGTGTAAAGACCTTTCTTTCTAGGATACGCTTGTAGTGCCTTTCTGCTGATTTTCAGCACTTTGTCACTCTATGCTGTTTTGGTCGCAGAAGGTCATCGAAACCCAAATGAACTGGGCAAAGAATTTCGTTGTGACCTGTGACCTCTTGATCTCTTTCTTTCTATGGACTTACTTGTGAACTAAATCTTCCTTTGATAGTGGTTGATAAGAGTAGCATGTGGACTTTAAATCCTTAGAAATTTATTCTGTCTAAAGAGCAGAAAGAATAAATGCATGTTTCATGGCCTGCTTACTCATGAATAACTTTGCCTGAGATGTCTGACTTGTAAAGCTGGAGAACAAGGAAGAGGAGTGTGTCTGAGCTGCTTTTGAGGTTTTGTGGCCAAGTGCCTTCCTGGTTCTCTTTCCTGGAGGTTTTGTGGCCAGAAGGGAGTAAGCAGGGGTTTTGGCTCTTAGTGATCAAGAACATCGTGTCAAACCTTAAAAAAGATAAAAATATATAAAATTGACAGTAGTCTGGTATATAGGTTAGTTTAGTTAGATCATCATTCCAGCTCTTTTTTTTTTTTAGCGTGTAATTACATCCAGGAGCGGATAGTTGTCAGCTGTGTTTAAATTGTTGCTTGCTACTCGATCATAATAAGCTACATGCTAAGTTGATTCCTGGTGTGAGCCTCACGTGGTTTCTTCTGATTCCAACTACCAGAACAGAGTCTATTGTTGAGCACACTCGCTGTACCTTTGTTGCCTTCATGAGGCTCCTGAAGCGATGCCTTCTAACTCCAGAGCTTCTTTTTCCTGAGATTGCCTCAGAAGAGATCTCAACCAAAGAAGGCTTTGGTGACATTTATAGAGGAGGTGCAGTAAGATGTGAGGGAGAAAGAAAATAATTATTTTTCAAAAATAAAAAGAATCTGTTCCTATTCCAGGTCTTGGAAATCTTGTCCAAGCTCTTGTGAATGTCACTGTTTAAGTGCACTGTTCATGCATGCATGCAGCATCTTATTTCCAGCAGTGTTCAATCCCCAGTACTAAAGCTGCAATCTCATCCCTGGGACAAGCAGCATGCTTCTGGCCAGCTTCTATTAGATTAACAGAAAGAAGGAAGACTTACTTCTGTTGAGGTATTTCCCATTTCTAGGAGAAGACAATGAAGGAAGCACATTCCTCTACTTGTCTTTTTGCAAGAACTTACAGGCCTTGTGGACCTGCAGCTTCCTCCTTCAGCAGCAGCTGCAGCCTTTAACGGCGTGGCCTGGCCGGCCATCACTTACATCAACACACCTCTCCCACTATATAAACCATAAAGCTCATCACAGAAGAATGAGCTAAACTAGGAAAAAGTATAACAAATTTAGTGGCATGGAGTGAGGAGTGTTTTGGACAGAAAGGTAGGCTCAGAGGGCAGGAATGGAAAGATACCCAGGTTTAAAATGGCTTTCTTCCTCCTGTCCTGAGAACAAAGGTGCCCTGTGACTTGCTTTTTGTGGTCAGTCATCCTGAATTGTTCGTCTAGCAAAAGAGAGGTGCAGAGGGCAGGGACAGGCTGCCTCGCTTGGTTCCTGGCTCCTCAGTGAGAGAGTAAGGCTCAAACTGGTCCCTTGGCCACAGAACATTGCCAAAGGAGCAGGTCTCTGGGGAGAAAAAGCACGAGAAAGAAATGTAGTAATCAATAAATTAAATTGTATAGAAGGGGTAATAAAAGTTTTTTACCTATTTATTTACAGACTTTATTCATGGGAAAGTCTTTCTAATAAAGAAAATAGGCAAAGGGTGCAGCTTACACTGTGATACTTCACTGCACAAAGGGAAATTCCTCCTCTCTGCAGTAGGAAATGCCATAAATGCATTCCCTGTGAGGTGTAACCATTGTACACAGCAAATACAAAACTGAAATTTTCAGGAAAAACATGAGCCTCAAATAGAGTCTATGGTTAAAACAAGTTAAATTTCTCCTTTTCTAGCAGCAGAAGAAACACACTGTGTGGGTATTTGGTTAGTTCCTCAGGCAGCTCCCAAAAGCATTTTGTTTTTGTCCCTGTGCCTCTGAGCATCTGCAAGGTGAAATTGCGCCACGTCCTGTGTCTTTGCTAGCTTTGCGGTTGGAAAGGTGTCGATATGAATTGAGGTGATTGGATTGAAAGAGAGCCTTGGAGATACTCCTGCGTATTGCTGTGAGCCAGGGTGAAGTGAGTAAACCTCTTCGTTATCTGCTAATGTTGGAAACAGGCGGGCAGTAACTGCAGGGTGGAAATAAAAGGCGAGTCAGAAACGGAGTTACGCGTCCGTGTTGCCCCGCCGGCTGCCTTCGCTGCAGTGCTGAGCGGTGGCTCTGAAACTGCCCCGCGTTCACTCTGTCGCTTCTGATTTGCAAACCCGGTGGCTGAGGGGCAGCCGCTGCCTCCTGCCCTGGCCTGATCACCCCGCTTCCCTCTCCTCTGCAGAGCCTTCCGGAGCGTGCCCTTCGTCTGAGGAAGGACGCAGACACTGAAGTGACGATACGTGCAGCAGAAGCACAAACGAGTATGATTTAATACAGCGGGCAGGCAAGCTCTGTCACGCAGGCCTGTGACGGGGAACTTAGCGTTTCCCTTTCTTCGAGAAACCTGGGTCTGGTGGAAGTGGCTGTACGTGACACTGCTGCATTTGCTGGTCCTGTCCTGCTGTTTGTCTGCATATCTCATCCTGGCATTCCCTAGTCTGGGGAAGTATTGGGCTTTTAAAGAGGAAATTTGGCATCTCTTCCTAAGTCTTTGTAAAGAAGGACAGTGTTGCTGAGTGAGAATCAAGCATCTTGATTTCCAGTTTCATAGAGATGCTCCAATGCTGACGCAGACCTGAGGGAAGGCACCCTCACTTGCCACAAAGGTGGCTGGATTCAGAAGTCGATCTCTGTCTCACAGATACAATGTTCAAGATGTGATGTCCTGGCTCAGGTGTTTAGATTTTAAGATCTGCTCTTCTTTTGCAGCCATGTTTGAGATAGCTGATCTGTGTAGCAGTTGAGTACACGATGTCCCTGAGATAGTGACATGGGGTTTAGGAGGATGGTAGGCAGAGAACACAAAAAAGTTGCTTCCTCCTTTTTTGGGGTTTTCACATTCACTAAAAGATCACAGGATAGGCTTGAGCGTGCTTTAGCCTGTCATGGAGCATGTGGAAATGAAGAGGAATACCATAACATTGACATTGTTAGGTGAAGAGGAGTAGAAGCTTCTTATTCACAGTGCTCTTCAGAAATTATAGGGCAACTTAAATGTTAAGACCTTAGCTTAAATCTAACAAGTAAATCTGTGTTAAGAGTATAAAAACAGGCCATCGCTTACCAGTGATCTTGGAAGCAGGTAGAATGAAAGAGGTGGTTCTGCCTTCAAACGGGGCAAGTCCTCAAACATACTAGTATCTGATGGCCACCAGGAAGCTTGCCCACTGTGTCTTAGACTGCTCCACACTAGCTAAAAATACATCTCACCTATTTCCCCCAGGCCGTCTCCCCAGAGTGTCCTCTTTAACCAAATCTAAGAAGCTAACTCACCTGAAGAGGTTCCCAGGAGGAAGACAGGTGGCCTCTAATCCATGCTCAAAAAATGCAGAGACAAAGACCAGGCAGTTTGTGGACTTGCCCAAGGACTCCAAGGGAGTGGCAGTGAAGGTGGCAGCTGGGACTGCTCCACAACCCCGGGGAGCACCACAACATGAGCAGAGCTGGCTCTGTGTGACCATCACCTCCAGGGGCATACGCAGTCCTCTCCATCTCCTGCTGCTGGGTCCATCTCACCAGAGGGACCATGCAGTCTGGGAGCAAGGCTGAGGGTAAACTTGGGGTTTCTGACCAGGGCCAGTGCCATGGCAAGGAAGAAGCCAGCTGGTCAGCCTTGTCACAGCCCTTTCAGATCTTACACAAAGGCTTGTAATTACATTTGGGTTGGATTTAAATAATACATGAAAAGCCAAGTCTATGATCTTGCATTTAAATACGGCAACTACTCTACTTTTCTAGTTCAGTGAGGATTGTGTGAATCAAAAATACCTTACTCATCTGCAAAAAGGCTTAGTCCTAGCAAATCATGGCTTTAATTACAGGAAATAATCATAAACTACTTTATATGCAATTAAAGACACTTTCTTTTGGAGATATTTTTGTAATTTGTATTTTTTCCTAAAACTAATTATCCAAAATATTATACTCTTTCATGCCTGCAGTGCAACTTTGACTTGCATATAAACTGGTTTTATGAAATTAAACTTTCTTTATGTATAATTGAAACTTGAGACCATTTTACCTTTATCTAGGTGATAGATTAATAGGTCCGATTACAGCTGCTGGTTAGTAGCAGCAGCTAACAATTTTATGCTACAGTTTGCTTGTTTAGATAATTGTATTAATTTAGAATGTAAATTGACACAATTACAATGGCATTTTTTAAAATGTCAACATTTTTTATGTTAATGTCTAATCAGCCTTTAATCAAATGCTGAAACTGTTTGAAACAGAACATACCCTTCATGCTGAAATTTAATACAATGGTGGTCCAGAGCCCATTAGTCTCATGGGAAGACCAGTGTTGGCTTTGGACCATACTCATAATTTTATTATCTATTGAAACACAACAGCCATGAAGAACATTCAAATTCAGACTGAACAGTGGTGCAGCCCAGAGCTTTCCCAAGGAGCTACAAACAAGTAATGGAGTTTTTGTGGCAGTGGTAGACTTGAAGGCTAGGGAGAACGTGTTCTGAAGGATATCTGCCCATGTGGTAGCTACAATGCATGACACAGGAAGAAGAGAAAGGAAGAAATTTTGTCTTCTTGTTCTCAAAGTCAGGGAAGATCCTTCACCTCTAATGAGTATCTATGAGTCAAGAACAGAAACTAAGCAAACATCCAGGAAAACATCCGCATGATCCTTTCTGCTTAGCAGTCGGGACAAGGAGTCGTGGGGTTTTCAGTCTGGGTTCTGGTTGGGGCCCCGCCAGCATCTGCACTCCTGCCCGCTTCTGGCAGGGGGCTTATGTCCCTCATGGGTGATAGGTCACGTTTCCTAACTTAGCTGTCCACTTCAATGAAAGTGATCACCCCAAAGAGAGGCGGGCCTGGAGGCCATCTTGGGAACTCATAGGCTGAGGGGGAACATATCTTGAAAAAAATGTATCCCTTCCTGGAGAGCTTTGATGTTGGAGGCATTTGATTGTTCTCTGTAAATTTATTAGATGGATGAAAAAGAGGGACACAAAGGGCCTACTTAAAGGAGGGTGCTGACATAAGGCCAGCTGGTATGCATTGGCTTGGGTGAATTTAGGCAAGAGGCTCTTGTTGCCAAGGTAGCTGGAACACCATTCTGGAGCAGCGCGAGCAAAGAGGTTGCTTCCAAAAATCCATCACCTCCTATGCCTGATTGCCTGCGAGGAATGGACGTGATAATCCAGCAAAAGTTGTTATGCCTGTGTGCTCTCATGGCCATTACAGCTGAGCCGTCCCGGTGCCATCCTCCTTAGTAAATACGTGACTAGATTATTGAGAGGATACGGTTGGATGATGGAAAAGCCATCACAGTTTTTTAGAGGCCACCTTAGGAAACCTTCTGCCTCAAAACTCAGTCTCCCCATGAAGTGAGTTTCACAGGGCCACATTGCACCACCAGCGAGTGCCACCACCAAAGCACTAGCATCAGCATGGGCCTTGGCCACCTAAGCAGGGCAGGATTTGGCGCACCTCCGTGAGTATTGCTTATGCTTTTGATCAGTCCTGATCTGAAACATGATCTGGGGAATTTACAGAACCTTTTAATTCAGCTGTCCGAACTATGCAAACTTAATTATAGGCTGGATTTGGCGTAAAAGCTTAGACACAGTGTTTTCCCTCAGCATTTGTATTTGCTGCTGGGAAAGCTTCAGCCCATAAATCTGTGCAGATAATGCCGATAGGGAAAATCACTAACAAAACATAGTTTTACAGGTGGTTTTAGGTGAATTTTCCATCAACTTTATGTGCCTGTACCATATCATTATATTCTTTTCTCAGCCATTAACTTCTGCTGCGAAGCATGAGATATTGGATTCCTTCTGGCTTTATCGTTTGCATCTGTCACCCTTGCCCACGTGCCCGGTTAATGCGCCTCAGTCGGTGGCGTGCCCCGTGGCCCCTGGATGGGGAGTAGAGGTGGGCATCCCCACAGCAAGGAGCGGAGGTCCCTTTGGAGGCGAGGTTAGAGGTGGGCACAGGGGACAGGGCAAACCGGAGGCGGCAGCTGGAAGAGCCGAGAGACAGGATGTGGCTCCCAGTGACTCTGTCTGTACTTGATAGGAGGAATACCGTGAATGCTGGTGGCAATGGCATCTAGTTAAGGAAATGAGAGCCCTCCGGATTTTACTTTCTTAAAGGCAAACGGCTATGAAACTGTATCTGTCGAAGGAGAAAGGCACAGGCTTCACTGAAGCATGTAAGTGCCAGTCGGGAGAAGAGGATATCCAGGGCCACTGGAGCCCTCTTTTGTGACCCTGGGCAAGCCATTTATCAAATAAGTATAAATCATCTGTTTCCATTAATTTTTACTCCAGCAAGGCAGAGTAAAATTGCATGTATGGCTATACTGATCTAACAACCCACTATCCTTCTTTACTCTTTTCCCACACACTGGTTAAAGACTTACTGAAACAGGAGAACATTAACCTTGGTGTTGGAGAATGAGAGGAGAAGGCAAATTGTTTTACCTTATGCATAAGGAGGGAGATTGGGATATGTGGTCGGGATGGGTGCAGGAGAACTGAAGAGGCAGTCCCCCCTTCCAGCTGCACTGAGCTGTTAGGTCAGCTGAGCCATAAGTATGTGTTTTCAGCCTTAGGTTAGTTCAGGATGTAATCCTTCATCTTCGCCCTTCCCAAGAAGTCACTGCTGAAGCTCTTTTACTAATAGCAAAAATATTTATTCAGATACGAGTATAACCATTTGTTTCACTTGTCCCTCCAGAGACACATGAGTAGATCCAATTTAAGTAAATGAGAGTGCTACATAGCTAATTAGAGACAGAGTTAAGTCCACAGTCCTGTGCCAAAATGCTACATCATGAACTAAAACTCATGGAAACTTAATACAGAGTCACAATTTATTTGCTATATTTAAATCAGACTTTAAAAATTAGATGAAAGCCAATACACCCAATAAAACCCTGTAATCCAGCCTGTAATAATAAATCACATACTGGGATCCTAGTGCCGATGAGGGTGAAATTGTAAGTGCATTGACATTAATGTCATAGCACCTCTTGACTTCAATAGATCCAGGATTTCTTTGGTAATGTGATTAGAGTCTTAATTTACCAGCAAAGTCAGTCGTTTGGGATTTCCTGTTTCCCCCAGAGCCACCGATGATGTGATCAGCTCCTGGGACGATACTAAAATATACTCAGCTGGATTTCTCTGTCAGCATCAGCCGCCTCCTTTTTGCGTCTGCCTCCCAAAGCCATTTCTTTCTTGCTGACCTGTCTGCAGTACACAACCTTGTCAGGTGCACTGGCTTATTTGGCTTTTAGACTCACTTCCTAAGAGGAGCAAGCTTACATGATTATGTGTCTTTTTGTCTGCAAAACTGTCTTGGCCAATTTTATTAAAGTTTGAAAGGAGAGTACCTATCCTAAAGGTCACAGGGTAGAGGAGGCAACCCCAACTGAGCGCCCTATGCTGCCCCAAGCCCACCGTGGGAGGGAAGCGGAGGCAGCGCTACAGGCAGCTGCCTGCACGAAACGCGTACGTTGTTCCAGACTAATGGCAGCAGAATCTTTCTGGTGGAGGGAGTGTGTATGGGTTTCACACCGTTGTGATGGGTAGGTGAGGAGGGGTTAGGACACAAAAGGCAAAACAAGCTTCAGAGTTGTGTGTTTTGCAGAACTCTGCCCTCCCCCCCAACAGTTTTGTTTCATGTGACTTCAACACCTTCCATTGAACGGTGGCAACGTGATGATCTTTGTTGAAGTCATTTCATATATTTAAGAGGTGTCTAGTGGTGGCAAATCAATAACAACAATTGATGTGCATCTTTTTCTGCACTTTTCAAAAGGCATGCAAGTTTCATTTGCACTAGCTCATAGAAGCAAGTGAAGGGAAAATAGTTCACAAGTTAACTAATAATTGTTAGTATACAGCAATAAAACTTAGAAGGTTTATTTCTTGTTGAAAATTATTTTCTATTATTACATATTACTGTACATAAATGGTAATTCATTTCATGTCCTTGGAGATATAAACCAATATGGAAACCTGCATAAATACTCCACATATATAATTTTAACAGCTTTTGTGCTCAATTATTGCCATTGGATTGATGTGGAATATCTAGTATTGTGTTGCCTTAGCTGTAGCTTAAAGCTGGGGCTTATGAGCTGGGAAAAAGGTAAGATGTATGTTCTGTCTGGACCTTCTTTTATTCCCTGTGTACCCAATGTCTTCATTGCCTTCAAAAGTGTTTGCGGATGTGCAAGAGTCACACGACTGGCTACAAAAGTGCTGACTACTCCCTTTATTGTTTTGAAGGGTTTAGCAACACCTTTATAGAACCCTTTTCATTAATTCTACTTTTTTTCCTGGTCTTACCTAAAGATCTCATTTTGCAGGCTCCTGCACATGTGTTTATCTTTAAAGGCACCAGTACTATAGTACTATAGATGTTAAGCAGGTTTCTTGAAGTTAAGCATATGTGTGTTTCTGCAAAGTTTAAGGAGAGACAGAGAGGCATTGAGCTGACATCTGAATAACAAATATCTTCATTTTCAGTGGAGGAGAGAAGTGAAATGTTCCTGAGAAGGTTGCAGACAGGTTTCATGGACAGCAAATGCACTGAGGACTGATCTATGAGCACCTTTTGTCTGCTAGATCAGAGCATAAATATGTTTATTCTTATATATCACAGTAATGAGGGCAGTGCAGTGGCAAGCAGACACCTGGCTGACCGGCAGACTGAAGGAGTGAGGAGAAAATTCATAGCTCTTCTTTGATCTTATAAATAAAGCTCATGGTTCTAGTGTGCCTGAAATTAGAGTAGGAAAAAAGGATGTACTGGGAGTAATCAGAAATTAGATTATAGTGATATGTTACTGATGAAAAGGAGAATTCAGTTATAATGTTTACCCCCGTATGTTTTATTTTTTTTTCTGTAAGGGAGTCTTTCTGTTCTGTTTGGCAGGTAGGATTCATCTGTAGCCCGGTTTGCTTACCCCACCCCACCCCTCCAATATGTGTCTGTCAGGAGAAGGGTCTTACATCCATTTGTTCCCCGACGAAGTCTTTGCTGCCTGCAAGCAGCAGTGGGGAGTCATTTGGTGCTTATATGGTGCCTCCTCTAGAGACAAGCTCCTGCCTTTAAGGTGTTCCTTGCTGTTCATTATTTAATACTCATTTTATTTTGGACACAAAAAAAACCCCAAAGAGAAATGGGCACTGTTCTTCACATCAACTGTTTCTGCCCTGCAGGTATGAGATGAATAGTTTCTTTTCCACAGGAAGGGTAACCAGGGGCCTCTTAGCCAATTAACTGCAGTGATGTGTAGACCACAGCAAACGAGGGATTACTTCTGCCTTCCATAGTGAACATTAACCACTGCTGTGCTACACAAATGGGCCATTTATATTTTATCTACTTTGATATTCTAAGGAAATGAGAGGTCTTGAAATGACAAAGCTCTGGTAATAATGAGGTGAGTTATCACCACGTGGTTATTATCAAGAGCATTTTCTTTTTATACTAATGTGTGCGAGAGAGGAGTCATGTCCCTTGTTTGCCTTGGAAGGAAAACCATTCAAGCTTACTCTTGTCAGGTTTCTGCGAAGAATAAAACATGGTTATTGTTTGCGAAAGAGAGGTGACCTAGTCGAACCTGGCCCACCAGTTGTCTTCCTGGAAGCCGCACGTGGTCATGGCTCTTGTCACGTCTGAGTTTTTTTTAATTCCACCTTCAGCTCCTCATTGGGTTCAGCTGCTGATGCTGGCGTTCAATTCCGCATTTGTTATCTCTGGTAAAGTTACCTTATTTGCAATTAATCAAACAGTGTAAAAAAAAAAGTTGGACTTGGTTGTTTTGTGACCAATATAGTCATTACCTGTAAGGCAGGAATTCTTTTGACAATGAACCACAGCAGCTCTCCTGTGAAAGCAGGTAAACCTGGAAGTGACAGACACTATTTAGCCACTGTGTCCCTTAGGTAAGCTTGTTTTAAAGTATATCCCTGTTCATGGCCTGATGTCCTTCATACCGTGTTTGGAGTGGTCTGACTGTAGATGGAAGCTGATGTAGATACAATTAATTGCAAACAGGCCATATACGTAAATTTTATACGATAACAGCTGCAGAGGGAATTTCTAAATTCACTGTTCACTGTGACTTCTGCGTTAATCTTGTTTTCATGCAAAACCCCGTAATGATGTTTTGTGCATCAGTCAGTGAGTCTTCACAGAAAAGAGCCAGGTGCGTAAGGACCTTTGTGATAGTGCTGTGCTCCAGAGTCACAAGCACAGAACCATCTGTTTGAAGAGTCTCGCAACCTCTTTGTTGAGTTTCAAGCAAGGAACTACATTTCTGTCCAGTGAAACTGTGGAGCAAACTGAAAAGAGCCTTTGCAGTGTTACACTGTAGTGTACTCTTGCAGTGTAGTGTTACACTACTACTTTGTAGTGTCAGCACACTGCAAAACTAATCACAGTGTATAAATTAACATATGAGCTTTCCAGAATTGCATATGGCGAGTTCTAGTTTAAACTTAGTTAACAAAATGGATCAGGTGGTGTAACCTATTTAAATATCTATGTAACTTAGTCCCTGTCTACTTTTAATGTAGATGCTCTCAGATACTTGTAGATGCTTTTACGTGCTATAGAACTTGTGTTAAGCATCTCAGTATGCCCAGCAGCTTTTACAACAAGCAAGAAGAACCTAATAGAAAATAGGAAACTTCTTAATCGTTGATAAAGGATTGTTTGAAAATTTTTTCAGAGAAAAAACACAAATTCATAAGAAGTTCGTGCCACTTTTCAGCCTAGCAAAATAACACATTCGGATTCAAAAGCTAATTGGAAAGCAGATTTTTGTAATTGTTTGAGTGTGAAGATCAAAGGCATTTAAAAATTGACAAAAAAGGAGTGCAAATAACTTTGTAAAGCTTTACAAAAGCTTTTTAAAAGTAGACCAGATACTGCATAGCTGGATATGCTACCATAAAGGATCTGAAAGAACTACAGAAGTAGAAGCTCTGGGATTCTTCCAGCCATGTGAAGTAATGCCTTGCATTGTTATGTGGGCAAGGCTGTTTTTCTTGGCCATAATTTAGGGAGGATTTTGTATGTTGTCGTGAACGAATTAGAACTTGAATAACAGATCTTGGATATAATCATCATAATCTGTTCCTGTTGAGGAGGGACAGAAGGAAAAAAGCTTATTGTAAAACAGTGTAAACCTATTTGATGAAAAAATACATATCACTTACTAGCTTAGAATAGCTCATCATTTAGGTGGATTTTTTTCTGTTGAGTGATTCATAATCAGATAGTCTGCTTTAAGGGTTCCTAACTCAATCATACTCTTGAATGAACTCTTTGTACCGTACTTCCTGGTATCTCGTGTCTGCTTTGAGTTCCATACTGAAATGGAGTAATTGAACATGTCAGACTGTCCCATAAAACAAAAATGAATAAAGTAAAACTGATTGCAATGTGTTCTCCATAATGTGTACCTGCCTTAAGAAATTACTCTTTGTAGGTCTTTGGAACACAGTGTAACTGCAGCTCATACGCATTCATATATATGCTTATGTCCATTTATATATTATTTTTCACCTGTGTCAGTATGTATCAGAACTTACCTTCCTCTTGCCCTGTGACTGAGTATTCTTTGAAGGTGCGTATGTGAGGGTGTCAAGTAGTAACACGTCGTTGAACCTTCAGGCAGTCATGCTAGCAGGTGTTTGTTAGTTCTCAATTTAGGAATCTGAAAGATAGAACATCTTTCAAACAAGGAAGTGTATAAGCTAGAGATTTTGCAGAAAAAGAACTTTTGCCTTGTCTGGTTAAAATCTGAGAAGGTAGATATCTAATACATGCAGATGAAAGAAATGCGAATTTGTGAGCAAGAGGGATGAGATCAGAGAGGTGTATATTCTCATTTGCAATACATGAAATATCAAACCTAATAGGAATTACTTCTGTTTCTTTGCTTGCTTCTTTCTTCTTTCTTGTTTTTTTTTAAGGAAAAAACATAATTTGAGTGAAAACTGTTACATGAACTGGAACCTTTTCATTTATTTTATCACCCAGATGCCCCTTGCCCAAACAGACTCAAATCCCTCAGTTTCCCAACAGTTTCCAATTTTTAATTGATGACCCACTTGCATCCATTTTTTCCCAGTTGCACCTAAACACAAAATCTGCATTCTAGTTTGGTAGCATTTTCGATAACTTAAAACATGTTAATACATTGGTTTGGAGGAATGAAGTGGCTTGTTGAAACTTCTTTTAAGTGATAATGTAGTACAGTCATTAGAAACTCATCCAGTGAATTTATTGGTCTTTAGATGAGTTTCTTAGTGCATGAAGGTTTTGTGGGGTACACTGCTGTGGGGCTTATCCTATAATTATCTTCATTTAGTAGGTTTTGTTCCGCTACATTTCAGATTCAGAAGGATTTATATTGTTCTGCCGTGTATCACAGTGCTTCATTATGACTTCTGCACTGACAGTTATGGGAGAGATGTGCTGAAAGTCCCAAGGCTACATCAACATTTTCAAATTCCCACGTGCTTCTTCCCATTTTTATTAGGATCTCCTCAAAGTCGGTTAGACATCTTCTTTCAAACTGTTCTCTATAACTCAGGTTTATCAGGTTGCCTGTACAGCACTCATGAATGGCTGGGCAGCTGGTATGCTAATTGCTACCTTACTGGACTGACCAGAGTGATACGCGGCTTTTTTGTTCTTGCAACCTTTTTATATATTCGTGTTTTCTCTTTGACCATACATTGTGTTTATTGTTGCTTTCAAGTGGATTTTGTTGCCGCCTTCAAGTTTTGCAGTGTCTGTGTACAGCACCTTGCACTGTGAGACCTAATCCCTATCTGGGGACTGTCCCTAACAGTGCAGTACAAATACAGAATCACAGAATCACTAGGTTGGA
>NW_010545714.1:0-9443 GCF_000687285.1 Phaethon lepturus
TGAGCACTTCTGCCAGCTCCCTCAGTACCCCCGCATGGATCCCATCCGGCCCCAGAGGTTTGTGTGTGCCTAAGTGGTGTAGCAGGCGGCTAACCATTTCCCCTTGGATTGTGGGGGCTTCATTCTGCTCCCAGTCCCCATCTATCCAGCTCAGGGGGCTGGGTACCCTGAGAACAACCAGCTTACTCTTAATGACTGAGGCAAAGGAGGCATTAAGTGCTTCAGCCTTTTCCTCATCCTTTGTTCCGCTCCTCCCCATCCAATTAAGGATGGAGATTCTCCTTAGCCCTCTCCTTTGTTGCTAAGGTATTTATCGAAACATTTGTTTATTGTCTTTTACAGCAGTAGCCAGATTAAGCTCTAGTTGGGCTTTGGCCCTTCTAATTTCCTCCCTGCATAACCTCATGACATCTTTGTAGTCCTCCTGAGCTGCCTGCCCCTTCTGTTAAAGGTCGTAAATTCTTTTTTCCTGAGTTCCAGCCAATGCTCCCTGTTCAGCCAGGCCCGTCTTCTTCCCCGACAGCTCGTCTTTCGGCACATGGGGACGGCCTGCTCCTGTGCCTTGAAGATCTCCTTCCTGAGGAACATCCAGCCCTCCTGGACTCCTTTGCCCTTCAGGACTGCCTCCCAAAGGAATCCGTCAACCAGGCCCCTAAACAGGCCAAAGTCTGCCCTCCAGAAGTCCGAGGTAGCAGTTCTGCTGACCCCCCTCCTCATTTCTCTAAGAATTGAAAACTCTAGACAGCCTCTAACAGTCACATCATCCACAAGTCCTTCTCTGTTCACAAACAGGTCCAATGGAGTGCCTTCCCTAGTTTATCTCCTCTACTAGGAGGAGAAACACAATTTAGGTATAAACACATACCTTCTTGTTGAATTGAGGTTTACAATCAATGTTAATCCAGTACACTCGTCTTAATAAGAGCACTGGATCAAATCACTTAACAGTTCTCTGCATTAGAACAGTTTTGCTTCAATTGTATACATTCCATTAAGAAAATAAGCGTATCTGACAAACTGGTGGCTGCAATTTCACAATATATATGAATTGGAGACAATCTTAAGCTTATGAGAAGACTTAACTTGCTTAATTTAGCCTAACCAAAAGAAGACACTTACTTTGTAAGTAACTAAGATCAAAAAAGTTCCTTTAAAAAACATTACTGTGAAACTGAAGCCACAAACCTATCTTAAGAAAGCACTAAAAACACCAAACAAACAAAAAGCTTTGTGAGACTAGAGAAAAACATATTTCAACACTTTAGAATTAACTACCCATCTATCACATACAATCTTTCAAATTCCTACTACAGCTATTTATCTGATTCTTGTAATGAAAGTTAAACACAGTATATCCATGTACTGAATGGCCTACCTAATAGTTAAGCCTGTTTGTGACAATTTAATACACTCAGGCTTCCGTGTTTAAAAATAATGTTGTTTGCTATTAGAAGCAATGACATAGCAAGTACAATTCTGAGATATTCTTATTTTAAAAGCTGCATTTCAGAGAGCAATTACACTCCAAAATGCTCTGCGGATTAGTACTACGTCATTCGCACTGATAGGTTACCTACCTGCTGCACTCAAAAGACGACCAGAATAACATGTTTACACTAGTTTCTGATGTTTCTAATCTCCTTTCACAGGTGATCCTAGAAGGAAAACAGGCTGAGAACTGTATGTAGCAGATGGCCTCTCTTAGCCTTTTTTTTCATGTACAAGTTACAACACGCCTTCTCTAAACCAGATGCAAACTCTATGCCTCAGCTACTGTAAGCCCCGAAGGACATGAGTAGTTTCAACATTTTTATTTGTTACTCCAGCCAAACACATTAGCTCAAATTTAACTGCAACTTACTTGCAATGGTTTGTGAAGTCTTTAGGATAGGACATTTTTAATTTCCATTTAATATAATGCCAACAACGTATTCTTTGAGTCAACACCTACTGTGGTTTGTCTTTAAGAGTTTTTTACATCATAATTCACAAGAAACTGGTACTTTTCATGTAACAGTTTTGTTGTTTGCTACATTGCTATCACAGTTTTCTCCCAATGAAAAGAACAAACTCGTATCGGCCAAGTAACTAACCTATTTATGCACCTTATACATTTTTACTAGTAGTTTTATATTACTCCCGTTCCTAAAATTCTGTTCAATGCTGAAGACCTTTTCAGAAAGTTCATCAAAACATATTTAAAATACAAAGACATAAAGCTTTATTTTTAAGGAACTTCTTGTACGTAAAAAAGTAAAATCAACTTTTTTAAACAAAAAATCTAACAACATGCTGCAAAGTCTTGTTCAAAATTCTCTTCCTTGCAAAGATTTCATGCCAGCACCTCTGACATTGTTTCAGATGGGAGTTTAACACTTGTAAGGCAAATTCAGAATTCCAGATTTAGAGCAGAACTAGATTTTCTTGTTATTTTTCTAGCATATGCATTAATTTACAACTCTAATATGAAAATTGTTACATCTTAGCTATAACATGCATTATGCACACCAAAAATGTTGCATTTTGTAATTCTGTGGTCTGAATATTTAAGTATTTTAAATATGCTTATTCTATATTTATATGTATGTTTATATATGCTAATACACAGACACAAACAACCACACACTATCCTTAAGCTTAAATTGATTTTCTAAAATTGACAAAGGATCAGTTACAGTCATCAAAGAGAAATATTCAAATATAACAACAGCTATTCAAATACGTCAAGGCAAACAGTCTATAGTTTCAAAAGCTCTCAAACTAAAACAAAAAAGTCAAAAAAGTTACAACAGAACAATGTAGTCAGTGCTCTAGGAATTAGTAAAATTAGCCTATGATTAACAGTTGAGGCCTGTAAGAATCCAGTCTATGGCCCAAACTTTTGTTCACACAAAGTTTCAAAACCAAAGGAATTGTTTTAATGGCATGTCACTGGTTTTTAGAATGCTTGCTTTGGCTAAAACATGTTATGTTGCTTGTAAGACACCTGTGCTGTTTAGTCTGAATGGAATTTTACTTCCATATATAAATCAGTGACTGAAAGGCATTTATGGACACACACACTATAGGCCAAATTGTTCATTTTTAGGATTTAATGGAAACATACACAATTTAAAACACAACATATTTATGTATCAAATCCTGAAATCACTTGTCAAATCAAAAAAATGAAGCAGATCTTCCACTCTATCTTCTACTGACACATTAATCTGACTACTCACTGCTCGTTCCTCAAGTCCGTAACAAAAACCCCATTCTCAAGTGCTTTTCCCCCAGAGTCAGATGAGTCACAAAAAGGTGAAGTGAAAGGTGCCAGAGTAATTTAAGTATTTACTTTATCCTCCCCTCTAAAACATCTGTTCCCATGGAAAGAGAAGGAGAAACTAAGTCAGACAGTGCAGTTGCTGGTGGCTGGTTCTCCAGTTCTGCTTTTGTTCCCATGGCAACTGATGTGGCATCAGGAAAAACAAGTAAAATAAAAAGAATAAACAGCTGAGGGTAGAAGTGCTGTTTCACACCAAAAAAAAATTACCTCTGTACTCCAAAACGTTAATAAACAAAAATTACTCCACTAGAGGCCCTGTGCTATAAGTCAAAAACCAGTCTGCGAAATAACCACAAAAGTATGATCTGAAACATCAAACTCTTCATTTGTAAAAGCATCTTCACAGCATGGAAGTTCTTAATCATCCAGCAAAATCCTTCTTCCCCCTTCCTGTGTAAGGACACACACATACACTGCCATACACATAGTTGTCATTTATTTGCTCATGCGTATCCGGCACCATAATAAATGAGCTTGTCCCAGGCTTATTTTAGAGCAGAAATAGCTTCTGTTTTCTCTGGTTTTTTTCTTTCTAAGCAGCTCAGCCCTGAATTGCCACAAGCAGCAGAGATTAAATCCAAAATATTCTCAGCAAGTACTACCCAGTCATAGTTACACTTGGCCACTGTCTCAAGAGAAAACAGAATGAGGCTACTGATTGCACAGCCATGTCTCTGCCAATAAAATATGGCAAAATATAAAGGATTTCTTTGGCGTATGCATTGTTGTTTAACTGCCATTTCTTGGGCATTTTCTCCTGAACAGTGTTCTCCTTTGATCCTGGAACTTCTGGTTTGCTTTTCCCTCTTCTGAAACTAGCAATAGGTTATGGCCTACAACCCATGACGATCATCTTCTTTTCCCTGCATGCTTCCAGCTAGCTTGAGAGAGGATTACATAGACCAATATATACTTAATATAATTGACACTGCAACATGCAGTTAGTTCATGTTTTTTACACATGGAAAAGGCATACATTAGGACTAAGTATGGAATGTGCTATCTTCCACCCTCCCCTTCCCATTTTGACAATATTTGGGATCCAGGCTATTTTAGAAATGTATGAGTTTCATCTTATCAGCTATGGTGTTAGGAGAATTTATTCAAGTAGTAGAATGAAAATATCTTCCCCAGAATTAATTTCCTAGAGCTGGAGAGAAAGTAAAGAAATACTTAAATGACAGGGGTCAGGTAAAGACTGAGTTTACAAAAATCACAGGGAAAGGGATATCAGAAAAATCTGTAAGGTTGAAGTTACAGTACATAAAATTATTCAACATTACATTAATGGAAGACTCGGTGCAAAAAGAGCACAGTAAGGAACCAAGAATGAAGGACAGGATAATCAGTGATGACTGAAAAAACTGTGGTGAACAATCATAAACCAAAGACGATTACTTTTCAATCCCTCATATAAAAACATGAAGAAACCTCTATATTAATTTAAATCTTAGAAGAATTTTCATATTTTTGTCATCTTTATTACTCCATCTATACAAATTAACAAAGGCACAAAACATCAAATATTAACACAACCAAAACTAACATTAATAAAGGCCCACCTACACAAGTAAGAAACATTTTGAAAAAGAATAAAGGTATATATCCTTCTCTCAGAAATGAGAGGCATGAAGATTTAACGATCCTAACACTGCATTTCAATCACCATATTCAGCAGCCACTGACAAACACATCTTCCATTAATGTATTTAATCATTCTAAGTGCATTGTAATTTTGCTCTCCACAGCATCCAAGAACAATTCCACAGTTTAACCCAGCATCAAACGAAAAGCACTACCTCTTGTTTTATGTTAACAAACTACCGGATTTTGTTTCACCGGGTTATTTTAGTTCCAGTATTATATTTCAATTGTATCTGAAATGCCGAAAAATTGGTTTTTTATTTACTTTACTATTCCAAACATGACTATAGCACTTGGTCATAGCCCGAGCTGAAGACTTCTATATACTTTTATCTCATATGGCAAGTGCTTCAAAACTGATATTCCTTTCAGTTTTATTTGCCTTTTATTTTACTTCACAGGGCGACCTGAATTAATAGGGTCCTAGATGTTTTCTGGTTTGTGCTTTTTTTTATTTTTCCCCTCCCAGTAATGTGTCACACTTGCACTGTGACTGCTGCTGCACTGACGTTTTTAACAGAACTATGCATTATGACTCCAATATCTCTACCTGATGGCAGGTAATTCATTTAGAACCCATCACTGTGTACTTTTAGTTCATGTTATTCTCCCTGGTTTCCCTCTGCTCTGTGTGCATTACTTCATATTCATCTGTGATTAATTTCATGCAGCCACTTAGTTTCCTGAGAGTCTTCCACTTCAGTTTGATCTTTTCAAAAGCATGGTGGTTTTCCACCATGGTAAAACTTTCTTTTCGTTAACAGATAAGCTCAGCCTGTACCATAAGGCCTTTTCAAATCACATCCTCTTAAAAAGAGAAAAAAAAAAAAAGGATATATCCTGCATTGTAACTAAGCCATGAAAAAAATCTGACGTCACTCACTGTAAAGGTAAGCTACCCAGTAGCAGAAATCAATATGGGTTTCATGAATTTGAAGTACGTTGTTTGTGAACACTGCTCCAAAGGTCTTAAACTAGTGTGAGGTCTTAACTTACTTTTTAATCTGCATGCAGCTGCTGCTTTTTCAGAATAAAACTTAATAAAATGTCAGAATTTCAGTAAACCAAAATCTATAAAGCATTGTTGAATTCATGCTGGAAGTAAAATTTTCTTACAAAATTGGGTACATACATGAAGTAATCTGATGCCCCTTTGCCTACATAATGCAACGTTTTAGAGTCAGTTTTGCATTTTTCTGTCCCTAAACACTAATATGGATGTTCATTAACAAGTAGATCTTAACTTTTATTATGATACTGCAATGGGATAGGTTACAGCCAATGGGCTCAGGGCTAGAGAGATCTAATCAGATGTAACTGTCTTTTCAAGAGACAAAATGAACAGCCAATTATGCCCATTTTTCAGGGGAACAGTTCAGATTTTTAATAGTTTTGACCTGAAAAATGGGTATTAACTGATTCTGTGAATGTCTTTGCATGGCTAGTAAGACAGGCAACCAACTCACAAGTACCAGTCATTTACTTGTCATCCTACTTTTTTCCTCCAAGTAAACCATCACAAACTTTAGCATTAAAAAACATGAATAAAGAAAAGTGGCAATTAGCCATATCAGCACTAGTCCTTCTTACCAAGCCAGAGAAACCTTTCAACAAACTACTAGATCACTGTACATCCAAAAGCCTACACAAATCTTCATTTCTACCCTTGACATTCTGAGATCATAAGTAACATAACTAAATAACATAGGCAATGTCTCTAAACTGTCCCTTTAGTTCTTACCAGCCTAACAGAAATATCTACCAATCTGTCTAATGCTATACTTAAACAGAGGTCACTGCATCTCCAGGCTGACTAAATCCTAACCTAATAAAATGCAATTTTTGCTTCTAAACATCAAATACTGTATACCTCAAACATTCTTCTGAAACATGTCTGAAAAAATTGCATGTTTAGTGTTTGTCACTGCTTTCCACAATCAGCAGTTCTCACTAAACATATTACAACTTACAGTGCTATTTTCAGACAAGAATACTGATTTACTATTTCTGAATCATCTTCTCTGTGATGGGTCTCCCACAGAAGCTGGCACATGATTTTTTTTTTTTCCTAATAAATCTGAAGTGACTATTCTACAGAATCAGACTTGAAATTTAGCACCCAAATAGCTCTTTCAGATTTAAGCAACTTCTGCAGAAAACTACAAACTATTTATCGAGCTATGAATCACTCAAATTGTATATGGGAACAGACACTTAAGGAGCTGCTAAACTAAAGAATAAGATTCTATGTATATATCGAACATAATATAATAAACATGAAAATTTATACACATCACCTAATTATCCTAGCACTCAAATTATCTACATTATCACCTATGCTGCTGGAAGCAACAGGGACAAACACTGCAGAATGAACCCTTCCCTCAGTCCAAGTTTTATAAAGTTAATAGAATGCAGGCCAGTTCTGTTGAGGTCAATGTATGAGGCAAAGAAAAGCAACTCAGCTTTACCAAATGTGTTAGACATCCCACTCACCTGCATTTCAAATGTCTCCTACAACATACAACACAGATCATCCATAAGATGGTTGCTCGTGTATTTTTTTAAGCACTTTGCAAGATACCAAAACTATTATAATTATATAAAGTATTTAGAGGGAAAGAAATAAAAAAGTGATTGTTGCCCCTACATGCCTGTTTTATTATAATGCCTCTACACTTGTTAACTGATCCCTCAAAATACATAATTCATTTCCATGACTGCAAAAAGACTGTAGGCTACATTTAAATGCTACTCTGTATAAACAAACCACTTATATCAACACAATAAACTTTGCAATATGCTGTATATCCATAACATCACAATTGTTAACACTGAAAATTTACTGGCATCTGCAAGAGTCAAAACATTATGAATTTACCTCAATGATAATCAGAAACAGCTTGACACATAGAAAACATCTCTCAAAAAAACGGGAAAGTATTCCAAATTGCTCTGTATCTTTATCACATACAAATAAAAGGGAAAATTACCTAGCATAATCTGTTCCTTTTAGTTCCTAATGCCAGGAGAAAAGGGGCATTTTATAACTGATTGCAGTTACTAGTGCATTTAGTATTACTTTCACCCTAAAATAAGCAAGAGTGAATTCCTTCCTTCCCCACATGCCCTTTGATTATTCCTTTGCATGATGAACACACTTCTTCACGCAGTTGTAAAAAAACTACTTCAAAACTAACCCTCTGGACAACGCTTAAGTATGGAATCAGTACTTCCCACTCTTATTCAAAAATAGGTTTGGTTCAGTGAAGATGACTTGCTATACATTTAAGCCTGGGGGTGGGGGCGGGGGGGTGGAATAAGGCTTGAAAAGCACTTCTAGAAAAGAAAAAAGATGACAACTGCAGAAAAATGTAGTGCTAGGATCAGAGTTAAATGCCAAACAATAAAGGACCTTCAGTAACAGTTTGTTGTCATCTTAAGAACATATTCTTTCTGTAAGCCTTTTATTCTTTTCTAAAATTTACTTTTCCAAACACTCTTACATGCGTTAAGTAGCAAGTAAACTATACAAGCCTTCTAATAATTTTTTTTTGTACCTGTTGGCAAGTTAAAAAAAAAAAAGAGGGGGGGAGGGGGGAAACCAAACAAACTTGTCAAATGGAAGGCCTCTAGTATGCCATCCAAAGACTTAACAGTTTGGGACCTCCCTATATTGTGTTCAAAAGTCCACCCACTTTGCTGAAGCCCTATCTTCTAAATCTTTCTCCAGTACATTCATAGCATGACTAAATCCGAGTGCTTTCTCTACTAAATTGCCTGAAAGAGAAAGAATTGTTGTAATGTATTACTGTGATTTTTTTCAATAACCTACACCATTTCATTGTCTTTAATCAAGACTTTGGATTTCAACTTTCATCCCATTTCTCAAACTTTCTTTGGAGCAGCAGCTTTCTAACATGATCTATATTGACAATATGGTGAAAAACATTCAATCACCATCTGCTGTTGTCTGATCGTCAATGACTACTAAGTAGACTATTCCCATTCAGTGTTTCAAGGGGGAGGGGAAGAAAAGCATCCATTTACTTCTTTACGGTCCCACTTAAGGTAATTTCCCTGAACAAGCCAAAATGAGACTCTCTATTGTTTCTAATATTAGCTTGGCAAGTAAAAAAAAAAAACAATCGGGGAATTCTCCTTGCTTTGAAAGCTCATACAACTGTGCTATAAAAAATTTGTTTCTGGCATTACAGCTGTTGCAGAGGTTGGGTCCCCAAATGATCTAACTATTGAGAACTCTTCTGCCTCAGTTTTCTCCTAAACCACACAGTTGTAGTCTCAACTATTACCTCTGATCTAGGTCTTTCATCAACATTGGAAAAAAAATAGTGAGGTGCCTAAGGATGAAAAATTATCAGAGCTGCAATGGAAAAATACTGGTTTGCATTTCTTACTGTTTAGCCTTTTTAAAATTGCTGTAACTACTTAGAAAAGACCACAGCTGTAGGGA
>NW_010545714.1:9474-17004 GCF_000687285.1 Phaethon lepturus
TTGAAAAAACAGACTCTAGTACTCACGTATGCCTGATACTTTTAACTCACTATCACTATTCCTTAATGGCTTCTCATCTTCCTGAATCCATACATACAAAGTTAAGAATTTACTTACATCTTTCCTCAGCAATACCTTCTGTCTCCACACCAGGTTAATGAGGTGGTAACTTACAACAGACTCCCAAAAGGAGCACAAAATTATTCCCACAGGAACTAAGGACATTCAGAAAACTAGTTGATTTTTATAGTCAAAAGTACAGTTCTCCTTTTAGAAGTTCCAGTCAGTAGGGCAAGGAAAGATATAGAAAAGTTATCAGACCAAGAGTATAAACTAGAGGAAATGCCTCACTTAATTTCTAACCCAGAAAAGCAAAACTGAAGGGAGGGAAAAATGAACTTCACTAACACAGCTTGTATATATTACTGAGCAATATTTCCAAGTATGTATTTTTCACATTATAACAACAGATAAGCTTACCCATGTAAGAGTACTGTCACTTCTAACACATCCGTTATTTTCCCCATACGATACTTGGCAAGACTGTGCTTACTACTATTTTACTACACCATCATTTTGTGTAATACAATCACATTTTATACTTGTGAGTTTTCCTTGGGCATACAATGCATGAAAAACACAAATTTCAGCAACTACAGTTTTAGCAAAGTAACCTTGGGTAAATCTAGCACAGATTTCTTGTTCAAAACAAGAAAAGCTACCAAAGGACTACAGAAGTTGGCTGCTGTTAACTTTTTTAGGCTGCTTTACATAACTAAGATTTTGTATTTAAGATGTATGTCACTGCTCACCCTTACACTTTGTTTTTTTGAAGCTCACAGTTTATCATTTTATTCAGCATTTAGTTAAAATTAAATATTTAATACTGAGGCTGTTCTATGATGCAAGCACAGCTAAAATGAAAGGCTCTGTGGCTGCAGTGACCAGATTTCAAATGCAGGTAGATCAATAAAAAAAAGCTCAAGCACAGCCTCCATGTGTCAGTAGAATGGTTTATAATAGCTTGCACATAACTATGTGCTTGCTGTAGCCAGCTGTTCTTAAATTATGAATATGCAACCAATTCATGTTAAAGCCAAATCCCAGCACTATTTCTACAGGGAAATCCCAATAGTTTTTGCTTGTTCTACATCTTAGTTCTGTTAAGGATACAAATAGCAGTATTTTGTATAAGCTTCAGAATATATATATATTCAGAACAAATAGGACCAAACTATCAGCGTTTCATGTACTAAGTCCATTATCACAGCAGGGGCTGTCAATATCTAGAACTTTCCTGTAACAGCTCAGGCAATTCAACAATGATCTACCAGGAAAAAAAAAAAAAAAAGAAAAAATATCCACAGCATACCCGAAAGCCTCTGTGCCAAGCTAACGCTTTTTTGCTTCAGCCAATCAGATGGTCAGCCCTGACCTGCTTGAAGGCTTGCATCAAGCTTCAAACACTTCAAAACATCAATCATAAAAACAAAGACAGGACATTGAATTATACAGTATTAACCTCCAGGGTTTGCATACAAAGACCTTAGATTTATTTCTGTCCTAACACGTTAAAAGCTTCAGTACACTGTTCTTTACACCAAACTGGCTGCCAATTTGATGAACCTCTCTGCCCTCAGCAGGAGTACAGTATCTTTGATTAATGAGTGCATGCCTGTAGAAAAGTGTAAGAACAGAAAATGGGGCAAAATCCACACAACTATGTCCCTACACATCCGACGGACCACTGCGATAATGTCTGTCAAACTAGTTTTCTTTTGCACCAGACAAGACTAAGGGCTGGGGAGGGGGTTGTAGGGTTATTTTGCTGATTATATTTGGATACTACACACCATTGTTCTAAAATAAGTATCTGATAAAATGCAATGCATTGTTTTCTAAAGAATAAAAAAACGGTTTGAAAAACATTAATCCATTAATACAACTTGATTAATAATCACGGTCACAATACAAAAAAGTTAGCTATATATTCAAAGCGAACGAAAAAAATACTCCCTAGAAGACTTCAAAGTTTTGAGCTTCTCATCCAACAGTCTCACAACTGAGATTCAAGCTCAGCAACAGCTAGGTAGAGTATTTTGTGCCTTTAAATCACCATATTTAGTAAATATTCTAAAGAAAATCTAGTTTCCTGTAATTTGCAAGAAAACACTAGTAGAGTTCTCCATTATTCAAGAATTTAAATTCTTCATTATCCCTTACAACAATTTCAGGGCAGAATTAAGTTCTGTGTGAGGATCCAAAAAGAAGACAACATTATTTGATGGCCACTGCATTATTTCTAAACCTACCTTATTTTCCAAGGTTTATACTTCAAAGAGAACCTTATATCCAGCAGTCCCATTGATTTCAATGTGACTGTTACTAATGTAAACAGTCCATCAGGTAGAGCAATTTTTCAGAAGGTGCCTTTACATTTTTAGTAGTTTGAATTTTCACGTTTTGCATGATTCCTCCCTCAGGGGATAGAAAAATCTATGCAGTCTCTTTTTGCAAACTACCAAGGCTTAACCCATTCAGCTCTTTACAATGCCTGACCTACATCAAGTGAAAAAAGAGTCTCATGTCCTTTACACACAGAAAACAAAACGTTCAGAAGGCCCTGATGGGTGTGAGTAGGAAGGCAATGGGAGAGATTTCACCTCAATGGCAAGAGGCATCATCCTTCTGAAAGAAGGACACTGACTCGCTAGCACATCTTGGTGTAAATCCATACTTCCAGAGACTACGTCCGAGAGATCCGTCTGGCACTAGGTAAGGTTTAAAAACGTATACTTTCTTTGATATTTGTCTTTCCCCCACCGATCTGAAAAACATTCTCATAAAAAGAGAAGAAACTGGTATTCGGAATTTTGTCAAATGCAGAAATAAATTCTGGTAAACTAAGCAAGAAAAAAACCTGTATCCTTCCTTCCTTGTTGCTACATTAAAAAATTGAAACAAGCATAAGACTTCCTCACTCTTCTGAGAGTGTTTCTTTCGCCTGGTGGTCTCGTTAAATGCTAAGACTGCAATAAAGCAAATCACAATTTCTCCTCCCTTCCCCAAAAAAGAAACGAAAATCGAAATAATACTGTAAAATTAGTAAGGTTTTTTTGCTTTATTTCCATTTAAACCTCAGAGGAACTTCTGTATCAGACTTTGAAAAGCATATTGATTTTTTTCTTTTTAAGGAATGGCTCAAGACCATGGCATTATAGAACTGTAAATTTACGGCATTAAAGAGATTAAAAGAGTAAGCAAGAACTTAACACAGCTACTATGTGAAACTGTGTCCTAGCTGGACTAAATGTTCTACATACTTTTTTTTAATTTAAAATTCTATGATTAAGAAACAAAGCAGCAGAGAAATACTGCGTCTTGCATGGCCATTCTGCAGAGACTGGATGAAAACATGGTCCCAGTTTCTTTTAATGACTACATGCTCTCAACTTACCTATTCGACTAGCATTACTCTCTGCAGAATAACAAACCACCAATTTCAGTTTTCAAGGAAACATCTACCCAGCACACTACAGATTAAAGGCAGTGAAAGCACCTTTTCTTTCTGCTTCTACCATCAATTTCTTGTTATGTTGGCAAAAGACTAAACCCTTCTGCGCAGAGTCCTTATCTGTGCAACAGTGAAACTAATACATTCTCACCTTTATAAAAGTACTAAGAAACACAAAAAAATTACTGTGAACCTCGTGTTTTCCTTATGCAAATCTTCTGGTGACCCCTTGTTGATTTGTTTGTTGCTTCTGCGCCTATTTTTTTTTAAATAAGCAGGAAAAAAATGGGGGAATAGGGTGGGGAAGAATCTATTTTCTTTAATCTTACTCATACAGTATCCTTGTTTCTGTTCCTCACCAGTAAACAGTAAGCAGGGAAGAACTCGAAACCCCTATCACTTACATAAAACAAAGATGCACTTTCATTCCACCATTACACAGAAAGAACACAATAAAAATAGTTTTAAAGTAAAAACGTAGCAGCATAACCAGTAATTTTTTAAAAAGCGTTAAGTGTCAGTCACAAAGAGGGCATTTCACTTCTTTGATGCAGTGGGGAAGATCATCTGTACCTAAATTTTGAATTCTGCATAATGTTATCATCATCAAAAACTTCCAATTTCTTTAAAATATGTTGACCAGCACATACTACATTTTATCAATGTTCAGGATGTTGTAAACTATCAAACGGTCACAAAAACCACTGCCGTCCTTGACGCCTGTGTCAGGGTTTCTTCTGATGGCAATTTACGATCACAAGCTAGTTTATAACATGGTATGACATGATTTACTGAACATACTGTAGTAAAATAAAATTAACTCTAAAGTTAAACCACACTTGGGAGAGAACTGGTAGACTCTGAGAATTTTCATCGGGCCAAATCATTTAAGTGATGAAAACACAAAGTACCACTCTTCTGTAATCTTCTATTAGATTAAAGTTGGGGGGGGGGGCAAAAAAAAACCCCTATTTTATTTATTTGATTTTATTTAAAGATAAATGTATTAGGGACTGGGAGGGCAGGGGCAGAAATCAGAGTGAAGCGATTTGAACTGTGGGATACCCTCATTGTGTCAAGGGTGTGTGCATGTAGCAAACTGCATTTTTGCTTGTGCTAAGTCTACCTCCCAACAGCTAAGATCTCTTAATCCCAAATATGCTATTATAAGAACATTATAAAACTAAAAGCAGTCAGGGACTAATGCCTCCTTTCCCTAACTCAGGGAGGGGAGACAGCACAAACTTGCTTTTCTTTGCAACTGTGATAATCCACATCTTGTGTAGGAACAGAAAAGTAGCAACAAAGACATTAACAATTGCAGCTCAAGCTGGGAGTGACTGTTCTGTTTCAATTCAATGACACCACTAATGGCTTCTTAGCAGTTCCACGAAATCAACCAGCTGTCAAGCCGATGCATCAGAAGGAACAGCTATGCACTCCCATAAGAAAAAGCAACACATCAGGATGTATTGCAAAACATCTGGTCCTTTACACTGCAGTTCTATAAAAAATATGCAAACAAAGAAAACAAGGGAAACAGGAACTAAAAGGAAAGGCTTCCATTACTCTCCTACTTGCATTTTCAGTGTATCCCAAAAAGACAAAAAACTCAAGTGTCTCAGCACTTTTTTCTAAAGAAAAGATTAAACAAACATACTGCAGTGGTCAACCAATGCTTATTCCCTCCATAATATAAAAATATTGCTAGCTCATCTTTTGAATATGCAAAGCACCGTATTACATTCATTAAAATCAACTCTTTCTCATCAAAAGGACAAAGCATGTATTTAGTTATCTTTCCCCTAATACTATTCAAACAATTTTACAATGTTGTTGATAAACTACAACATTCTACACGAACAAATCTTAAAAACAATTACTTTTTGTGGAAACACTGTCTTGGAAGGAACCCAGCACAGTCGTATTTAGTTAAAAAAAAATTTAGAATGAGAAATACGAGTACCACAATTCCAGTTTATTTTCAATATACATTAATCACAAGCCGTTATTTTGTGCCATTCAGAACAGACTTTGGGTCAGTAATGACAAGGGAACATTGCCTGATGCTCTGAAGAAACATTTTTTTACTCTGCAGAGAGTTCTATTTATGAAGAATTTAATCACAACCTGATAGTAACACTCCATTGCTTGCAAGGCATCGGTACCATCTATGATTAAACAAATATCTCCTACTTGAAGTGAACATACAATTTCTTCAACATCAAAGAGATCCCTTAACAACTAATGCTTCTTCTATACACACTTTACAAAAATTACCTTGGCTACCATTTTCTTAATGCTACATAGTTTATTGATTTTGCAGCATTGTGACAGAAATGTGTACACAGTTTATTATAGACAGGAGACATCAACTATACTATCGTTTTCTGAAACTACTTATCCTTTGTTGCTCACCATTTATAATCTGCCAAATCTTCTAGACCTCTGTTGCATGTATAATTTAGAACCATCTGTTGTACATGCTTTCAACTATTTAAACGTTTTCATCTACCTAATATTCGTGTAGCTGGCAAATACCCAATTCAACCACACTTTCTGACGCATTTAAAAAAAAAAAAAAAAACACCACACACACAGCCCTCAAGGTAAGTATCTGACATTTGTTCCAACATAACCTTAAGGACACTTTAGGTACATCGTTCAATACTGACTTGGATAGAAAAAAAGTCTTGATGTACCAACCGCAATTCCTATTACTTTCTATGTTAACTGTTGTTAATGTTTTTCCCAACCCTGAAGACAAAGAAAATGCAAATTAAATACAGGCAATGTCATGTTCTTGTTAGTGTGACTGTAAGTATGCAGCAAGTAAGAAGAGTATATGAAAAAGAATGGAAGAACAAAACTTTACCTATAATAGTTATTCTTTATCAAGTACCCTGTGTATCACTAAGTCCTATCATGCGACCAGAAAAACTTTCATTATGTTTAATAAAGAAAGTGCAATAAAGAAGTAAATTATCAAAACAGTACCTTTTATTGTTTCCCTTTTCACAACAGCTGACACAGAGCTTATAGCCAGAGGTAAAGAGATACATTTTTTTTTTTAACTAGTTTAGTATAGTAACTACTATGTTTTGCCATCCACATTATATACTATCTAGAAAATAACCCAAACTACATGTAACATATGCAGATACTTTCCAAGTAAAAACTTTTAACAATATAGGTTAATAAGTTTGTTGCTTCCAAATATGCCCCCCAAAATCTGTCATTTAAAAATGGAACAACTGTGTATTTCCATGTTCCTCACCCCAAGTACAAACTGTTTATTCCTCAGTGAAGATTCTGTATCGAGTTTTTCATGCAAACTTCAGGTCAGATTACTACTTTCCGTAAACAAAAATAATTCAAATCTCCAGATGATTCCTTGTTTAACATAAGAACTTTGGAACGTCTTTTATAAACAACCAAACAGTTAAGCAAGCATTACATATTAAATATTAAAGGCCAGGACAAAAAAAAGGCGGGGGGGAGGGGACAGAAAGGAATAACCCAAAAGCACAATTATTTCCCTACCTGTTACAAAACCAGACACCAGATACAGAAGCATAGTCTCAACGTTCCCCGAACGTGCAGTCTCAACTAGGAACCTTTCTCTTTAAAGTGCAGTTTACGGCACGTTGGATCAGGAATTCCGGGGGAAAGCACACTCTTGGAAAAATTTCCCTTAAACTTTACATGACGTCACTGCCTGTGCCTGTAACATTTCCTAAACTTTTAAGTCTTACCCAAAAGGACTTTCAGGATTTCCACTTTTTCCCTCCTAAAAGAGACGGGCAGACTTGGGAATAAAAATTTGCCCAAGATGGCGAAAGGCTCGTTGTTTAGAGGGCAGAAAAATGGAGGATATTCTAATATACACAAAGGGATAAATTTCAACAACTCGGCCCAGGGCTGCAGCTGCTTGTTTCTCTTTATAAGGAAGCGACACGCACAAAAGACGAAGGCGGAGGGGCCCGCGGTGAGCCGGGAGCGCGGAACGGCGCCCG
>NW_010545715.1:0-907 GCF_000687285.1 Phaethon lepturus
ATCCCCAGGTGTAAGAAATTGGGAAAAGAAGACAAGAGACCGGCATGGCTGAGTGGAGACATGCTGGGCAAACTGAAGAGCAAGAAGGAAATGCACGGGCAGTAGAAGCAGGGACAGGTATCCTGGGATGAGTACAGGGACACTGCCCGGTTGTGTAGGGATGAGGTCAGGAGGGCCAAGGTGTGCTGGAGCTGAAATTGGCAAGGGTTGCAAAGAATAATAAGCAGGGCTTCTATAGCTATGTCAGAGAAAAGGAAGGTCAAAGAAAGCATACCCCCTTTGATGAGCAAGACTTGCAGACTGCTAACAGCAGATGAGAAGAAGGCTGAGGTGCTCAATGACTTCTTTGTCTCAATCTTCACTGACAGTGTCTCTTCCCACACCTCTCAAGTGGATGGACTGCAAGATGGGGACTGGAGGAGCAAAGTCCCTCCCACTGTAAGAGAAGATTGGGTTCGAGATCACCTGAGGAACCTGAACATGCACAAGTCTATGGGACCTGACAAGATGCATCCCAGAGTCCTGAGGGAATTGGCCTTCTATGATAGACTGACCACATCAGTGGACAAGGGAAGAGCTACCGATGTCATCTATCTGGACTTCTGTAAGGCCTTTGACAAGGTCGCCATAGAACAGATCCTCCTAGAACCATTGCTGAGGCACGTGGAGGACTGGGAAGTGATTTGAGACAGCCAGCATGGCTTCCCCAAGGGCAAGCCCTGCCTGACAAACCTAGTGGCATTCTATGATGGAGTGACCGCATCAGTGGACAAGGGAAGAGCTACTGATGTTAACTATCTGGACTTCTGTAAGGCCTTTGACACGGCCCCCCACAACATCCTTCTCTCTAAATTGGAAAGGTATGGATTTTATGGGTGGACTGTTGGGTGGGTGAGGGATTGGTTGG
>NW_010545715.1:1490-5418 GCF_000687285.1 Phaethon lepturus
GGCTGGAACAGCTCTGCTGGGAGGACAGGCTGGGAGAGCTGGGGGGGCTCAGCCTGGAGCAGAGAAGGCTCTGGGGGGACCTTATTGCAGCCTTCCAGTACTTCAAGGGGGCTTATAAGAAAGATGGGGACAGACTTTTTAGCAATAGGACAAAGGGTAAGGGTTTCAAACTAAAAGAGGGTAGATTTAGACTATATATAAGTAAGAAAGTTTTTACAGTGAGGGTTGTGAAACCCTGTCCCCGGTTGCCCAGAGAGGTGGTCGATGCCCCATCCCTGGAATTATTTAAGGTCAGGTTGGATGGGGCTCTGAGCAACCTGATCTAGCTGAAGATGGTCATGGCAGGGGGGGTGGGCTAGATGGCGTTTAATGGTTCCCTTCAACCCAAAGATTCTATGATCCTATGTTTCTATGACTCACTCTTCTTGCATCTAGCAATAAAGGTAAGATTTTCTCCTGACATCTATTTTTGACCTGTCCATACACAGAGATGTGTCCATCCATAGATAACTACATCCATGTGGAGGAGAGCTTCTTCCCCCCCGCCCCCCCCAAAAAGATGGTAGTTTAGGGAATAGTAAAAGCAAGCATCATGCTCATGGGGCAATCCATCCTTAGCCCTGGCGTTGGAGGGCAGCACTGGATAGCAGTTTTTAACCATAAACCAAAAAGCAGAGCTCCTCAACTGGTGTCAGGACTCCAGCCTATGTACCCTTAACCAAAGCCTTTAATACCTCTTTTTCCTCTTTGCAAAGTGCTATGAGATAAGGAAACAAGAGCTGTGATATACTGTTAGCCTGAATTTCAGCAGTCCAGGACCCACAGTTCCCACCACCATCAGTGGAGAAAGTGAACACTGATGTTCTCGGAAAGCCAGCATTTCATCTACTTCATCTTTCAGTATTCAGTATTTTCTATTTCAGCATTCAATATTTAATAAGAATTTACTTCTTGTAGACCTCTAAGCCCCACCATTGACCTGGAATGGCACTGGAGCGATGGATTGCACCATTAGCATCTAAATATGGGGTAAAAAAATAAAATCAATCCTCCCAGAGTCAACAGAAAACTCCAATTTAAGCAGACACTTTTTATTTTTACTTCATAAATTGCAAATGACACTAGTGATGTACAGGGAGTCCTTAAAGCTTTCCTTTTGCTCTGTAGTTTAGCAAAGTATGCGTCTTCTTGGCTAATTGCCACAGACCGCCGATCTGGAACAAGTCTCTGCCAAGGCTGAAGCAAAATGAAGAAACAGGATATCATTAAGGGTGGGAGGGATTTACTACCCGTTGCTGTGATTGCTGCTCATGACAGTCTTCTATGAAACCACAGTACCAGCACCAGCCCCAGCACTGCTACAACATGGACCACATCAATGCGCTGAGCCAGCCAACAGCCCCTGGAGACGACTCTGCATTAACCTGTTGGATACTCTCCTACGTTTTGTTGGTATTTCCCAGCAGATGGCAAGCCCGTGGTGCTCAGGAGCCTGGGAAGCTTTGGGAACCAGCCATCAGTTCCCACTGGGATCACCACCAGCACTGAGACCTCATACCTTTGGCAACACAGACAGACACGGTCCTGATTCCTCCTGTCCCGTTTTCTACAGTAATGTGTAGCTCTGCCCAGTAAGCAAAAGAAAAAGCTGCAAAGCTGAACTTCATCTGCAGACTGCAAATCACACATTTCACAGCCAAGAGCCATTCTTACAGCTGAACAGATTGGTGACGGCTCCTACTACTGGCAATAAAGATAACATGAAAAGCTTGTGCCAAGAGATGTTGTTTGTAGAACAGGGACTACTGTTCAGTGCCCAGATCTGTAGGTGACCCTGAAGTACTGAAATCCAACATCTATGGTTTTTTTTTCTTTTTGAAGTCTGTATTGAGGACTGTGTTTGCTTAAACTAAAGCTACCAAGCTGTGAGAGGACTTATGAGAAAACAGGCACCAACCTCATTTGGAGACGACCACAATGACCTCACATCTTCTTATTGCTCCCCTGAACATAGAGACTATGAAGGCTTCCCTGGAAAGCTCTGTCTTTTCCAAGTAAGAAATCTTTCAGTCTAGTCTAGTTAGCTCCTTAATGCTTCTCTCTGTATTTATTGATTTGAGCTAGGGGTTAGCAGGCACAATGAAAACCATTTAGCTAAAAGCTAAAACTGGCTCCCAGTGCAGAGGCGGCTATGCAGCACTGCTCAACCAGTTGACAACCACTTGTAACTTGGCAGAAGCTGCCTCAATATTGGTTGCTTTGTTACTGCAGGTGGAGCCATTTGAAGAGCCTGAAACACTTCTAATTAAACTCAACAAAATTGAATTTTGTATTGTGAAGATTCTTTCCTTCTCTCTCTCTCTCTCTTCACTTTTTTGAACTGGCAACTCATAAAAGGGTATGAGAAATGTATTACAGAGCAGTTGTGTGCTATGAGAAAGTGCCGCTTCTTCCAGCAGCTCTTCTGGAGTGACGCTGTCGTATATGTAACACCACGTAAGCATGTATCTGTGTAGAGTGGAACAAGAAAGACCGTTACCTGGATCATATGAAAAGCTTTCAATGGCCTTGTTGTGATCTGAGTCACCAGCAGCTTAGCAGCATGAATATGATTTAAAAACCATGAAAGTGGGAGTTGCTTAAAGTTCTATTGAAAACATGTGCCAGATGTCACCCATTTGACTCACATCGCATCCAGGGAGAAAGTAGTTTGCCTTCAGTGCATCTGCAGTAAACGCCAAGGCTCAGGAAGAGAGGGCGTGAAGGGGTGCACAAGTTGGAGCCAGATCTAGGAGCACCCCTGCCGCCAGGCCACCAAGAGCTGCCTGGGGTCTTCTGGCAGTGAAGGCAGTGGGTCCTCCTGGATCCTGGGGCTTTGGTTTATGCAGAGTTCCTAGTGGGCTGTGTTTCAGTACATCTAAGGGGAAGGAAGGCAAAGAAAATTTCCAGGCAACGTGATTTTGGCATGATCCAGACAGAACGATGGGCTGCAAGGAGGGTTTGAAAGAAAACTTCTATTCATTTGGGTTTGGTACTTGTACATCACTGTTTTGGTGAGCATGAGAAAGGGGTGTTGCCTCATTCAACATGACCTGAAGCTGGTCTGACTGTTGTGGTTTTGGAAAGCAGCTTTATGCATCTCTGTTTCAGTGCTTACAGTCTCATTTTGCAGTTCTTCTTGTTCTCCATCTCTGTGGGAATACTCCAGTCTGGGATCATGACCACTTCCACCAACTCCTGTAATGAGCCCAAATGATGGAGTTTGGGAGTAACTTGCAAGAATTAAGAAACAAAGGAAAACAGCCAACGGCGTAAACAGTTGGATTACTTTTAAATCAGAACATGGCCACTGACAGAAAGGCCAAAGCTACCCGGATAACTAACACATGATGCATTATTTCTTTATGTCTAATGGCAACATAATGGTCTGCCTCTGTAATGTTGCTTGAAGTGGGATTTTAGATCACCAGAAGACTCAGAAAACCACACTCTGCTAAAAATTCCTTTATTCCTGAAAACCATTTATCACCTGTAGCATTATTTCAGATACGTTTTCACAAAGCCACGTGACTTATAATTAGCTAGCACTCACACAATAAACTATTAAAAAGCAATTAGCTCAAGGAAACTTATCTAAGCTGCTTGCAGGCCTGATCTAAGGAGTGATAACCTTTTCTTGATGGAGGCATGTCAGATTTACATAGCCTGCCAGGGGCCAGTCCTTGAATTTTTATGAAATCCTCAGGACTCCCCATGCCCCTGTTAATTTTAGGAAGTCTTCGTTAGCACTCATAAAGACCAGCTACCATTCCTGGGGATGCTCTTTCCTGTCTTTTCCAGGGTACTTTGCTTTGGCTGTTTCTAAGCTCTGAGAGAAGCACATCACTCTTTGCTCTCCTAGATCACAGAATCACAGAATCACAGAATC
>NW_010545716.1:0-8363 GCF_000687285.1 Phaethon lepturus
GTATCGTCCACTGCTGCTTGCTGCCGCCGCCACTGCTGCTCCCCAAACTGCTCTGCTGTCCGTTGCAATCCTACTACCATGAGAACTAAAACTACTTTGGGAACTCAGATTTGGAATCTGGAAGGCCAAGTGCTGGACAGAAACAGATGACAAGTCTTCATTGTCAAGGACAAAAAATCTTTGCTCAATAGCCCATCCTCTGAATCACAGGTGTGAGCCTGCACCAGTACAGAAAACATTACCACAAAGGACATTTCCTTAGAGGCCGGGCAAAGCAGGGTAGCCAAGGCTTACTTCCTTTCATAGGCTGAGACAGGTGGTTTGTACCAGGGGGTTTGTAGATTAGCATCTGGATGGAGTAGGATACAGCTTACACTAGAATATGGCTATAGAATATTCCCACCTCAAGGAATTGGTCTCCCAGCCATAGGGTTGGAGGGAAAACAGGGTTGCATGAACAAGAGGTTTTTTCTTCTGGCTCCTGGACCATGCACTGTCCAGGAAACCTTCATTATTGCCCACTAACTCCTGTGGCATCTCCTTTCCTTGATAGGTTGGAGCTTTTATGTTCTACTGAAGCACAGAGGAAATAACTTCAAACTACTGGCAAGGAAGCTACAAAATTCTAACACTTAATAAAAGCTTACTGAGTGTTTTTTTATAGGAGAACATTAAAAATTCATTTGGTCTCTGCAAACGAAATAAAGATGGTCGGATGAGTCCGTTGACACCTTGGCTAATTCACAAACCTGTCAAGGTGTTTACCTATATGTATTTAGTGAGATGGCTCTGCTCAGAAAGGGGGAGCAGTACTGTGTCTCTACATGATACGAGGATGTGACATTCTTTAGCAAAGGAATGTAATAGGACAACAAGGTAGGGAGGAAACATGAGATTAATTTATTGGCTAAAAAAAAGGGATGCGAATATAGCCACAGGCTTCCAGATGCAAAACACCCCATTGCCCCTTTTTGGACATGCTGAATGCAGAAATCTTCCAGAAGGCATTTGGAAGGTGAGTATACTGGACAGAAAGACACAAGCTCTCAAGGCAGTTTCGGTTTTCTAGTCCTTCCATATACACTTTTAGTGCCAGAAAGGATAGTTGTGATCATCCATTCTGAGCTGCTCTAATCTCTGTCTAGGAAAGAGGAAGCAGGGAAAAGAGGTTATGTGAAAGGAGCCAGCACTCCTGGGGGTGTGTTGATTCAAACTGCTCTTTAAGGACATGGAAGAGCACTTGTCTATGTTCTGTAAAATACTTTTTTTTAAATATGTATTTTTAAAAGTAAATAAAAGAAGTATTTGGGACAATTTAGTTTTGGCCCAAATCTCTCTATAGGAGAGATGGGGGATGGAGAGGTTCCCTAGCCAGAGGACTGTTTCCTCAGAGGAGCACTGCTGCCTGATGTGGAGAAGCAAAAAGGGAGTTTTGTTGTTCATCTAACAAGAATAATTCAGGGAGAGTGAAGGGAGAAGCAAGCACTGTCGTGTTGAAAGATAGAACACAAATCAAGAAATGTTAGAAGCATCATCTCTGGCACTTACTCTCTCAGACACAAAGGAGAATGGTAGGTCAACAATGACGTCATGTAAAATGGTGTGTTGCAATGATTGTGGGACAAGTGCTGAAACCACCAGCTCTGGAAGTAGGAGCAGCCTCAGTGGTGATAGATCTTGCTGAGATCTGGCTTGGTGGCCACATATGCCTATTGTGCTACCTCCTGGGTCTGGAGCTAGCATTTCTGTATGGCACTGCACTGCACAGAAATGTTATTGTGCTCAGAGCTAGCTCAGGTATCTCTAACACACCACAGTGTAGATAGACTGTATATTTAACATCCATTTGGTTTTTGGTTGGGTAATTCATAGCTCAGGATGCAGAACTGTCTCAGCAAATGAATCCATGTGTTAACTGCCACAGACCAGGAAAACCTTCTGGTAGCTGTTTGTTCTTGGCTACTAGGCTTGCTCTAGGCTATTCCTTTGACACATATCTGCAATGTGTCAGACCTGTCTGCATCTGTGTGGTTTTTGGTATTTCTGATTTGTAAAGCATAAGTTGTAGGGCCACTGAAGCCTGTACTGAAATAATCTTTCTGTTCTAACAATAAAATAAAAATAAGCAAACAAACAAAAACCCCACAATCCAAGAGTTTTAGATTAATTTATTATATTTTTTATTATCTGCTTCATCTTTTAAAGTCCTGTCCTGGTTTCAGCCAGGGTAGAGTTAATTTTCTTCATAGAAGCTACTGTGAGGCTATGTATTGTATTTGGGACGAGAAAATGTTGATAACGTGCTGATGTTTTGGGTTGTTGCTAAGTAGTCAAGGACAGTCCAGCTTCTCATGCTGGCCTGCTAACAAGGAGGCTGGGGGTGCTGGGAGGGGACACAGCTGGGACAGCTGACCCAAGCTGACCAAAGAGATACTCCATAACATATGACATTATGCTCAGTATATAAAGCTGGGATGAAGCACAAGGAGGGGTTGGAGGGACGTTTGGAGTTATGGCATCTGTCTTCCCAAGAAACCGTTACGCGTGATGCAGCCCTGCTTCCCTGGAGATGACTGAACGCCTGTCTGCCCATGGGGAGTGGTGAATGGATTCCTTGTTTTGCTTTGCTTGTGTGCGTGGCTTTTGCTTTACCTATCAAACTGTCTTTATCTCAAACCATGAGTTTCCCCACTTTTACTCTTCCACTGTGGGGGAGTGAGTGAGCGGCTGCGTGGTGCTGGCTGGGGCTAAACCATGACAAGTCCAAATGTTAGAATTTTCTTTACAAAGTGGTATTGCTCCCAGCACGAGAACTCTGCATTTGGACTTTTTTCTGATAGATGAAGATTAATGTATCCCACATGAGAAGACTACAGTAGCTTAGGGACAGCTGGTTATATCCACTAGGGCAAGCAAAGCATGTTTCCAACCCACCATATATGCTTAGTAAATCTGATTTTTCAAAGGTGAGGAAAATTAGAGTCAACAGTGACTGGGAGAAGAAAGAGGTATGAAATTTGGGGGTTGTTTAAGAAAAAGTATTTTGAACACTGAAGGCAGTGAATAGAAATTTGAAAGCAGTATATAACAAAAGTAAGAAGCTACACAGATAAAGCAAAATGCCTTACAGAGTAAAATTTAAAGTGCTAAATCTTTTTGATATGCTAAAGAAGACAGGAGGTGGCTTGACTACAATGTATAAGAACATTCACATGGGGGAAACAATATAAGTAACGGATTTTTTAATCCAGTAATCAAAATTATAATGAAAATCAATAGCTGGGAGCTGTAATGAGATTAATTCAGATTATTATTAAGGCTTGTTTTTTGCAAAGGGAAGTGATTAGCTCCTGGAAAATGCTAAGGGGAAGGAGGGGCTCAAGAACTGCAGGTTTCAAAACATGACTAGAAGGTCTTAAGAGAATGTGTTTCAGGTGTAGTGTAATTCAGTGCAAGTTCTTGGGCTCACTGATGAGGTACAAGAGGAGATGGGAGAAGTGAAGGGTTTCATAATACCTTGAGTCTGAACTAAATAGTCCAACTTATAGATCCTTATGAACCTGTGGCACCCAGGTGAACTGTCAGTAGTTTTCATATCCCACCTTTCTAGAAGTCACAAACTGCAGACTAGCAAAAAGTGAAGCATTCCCATATAAAAAAGTTGCTTGGCACATACACACCATCTCCTTATTACATCCCTCTAACTGTAGCACAGCATCCATGTGTTACTGTGGACCTGGAAAATCTGGAAGTTTAAGATTAGAGATGACCGCTTACTACATAGGCAGTGGTAATGTTGGAGATACGCAAGAAACGTAACAAAGGATGTCGTTTAACCTCAGCGAGTGGTTAATTTGTTGGGAGATATGTGGGAGATGAAAGAAAGTATGGTACTTTACCTCTGTGAGAGATTAACAAGGCATGGCCTTGAGGGAGGGACAAGATAACCACAAGGGGAGCTCTACTACTGAACTTTAAGTGAACTATCCAAATTGACGTAGTTAAAAACCCGCTCTCGAGAGGGGAAGCCCCCTGCCCACAGAAGCCCCTTTCTCATGGAACATAGACATTAAAAAAGGAGGATGCTGTGACTTTAAGTGGAGATGAGGCTTGCGAGAACCAATAGGAACAAGGGTGACTGAGCCAACTTGTGAAGGCACTGTTGCTTAAAAACTATAAATGCTTTCTGTGTGTTAACCAAGGTGTACTAGCTTTGTGAACCTACCACCTAGCACCCCACTCTGTGCAGACATGGAATAAAAGCAAATATCTCAGCTCTGTGTGTTATCGCCTCTCTGCACACTGGATAAAGAAAAGAACCCCGTTTTGGGACAACAGTAACACTGTGAAGGACCTTTGTGAGCTGGTATCTCAGAATCTGGGTCATTTCATTTATTTAGAGGTGGGTATGAGATAATGGATGTAAGGGTTTTAAAACTTAGATGACTAGAAACATTGTCACACTTCTTATTTTCTTTTCCATTTTGAATGGCAGAAGCAATTTATTTTCTTCTGGAGCGTGTCCCAGTGTAACCAAGGTGATGGGGGAATCAAACAATAACTAGAAAATAGGTTAGTAATAAGTTGTAAAGATGTAACTATACGAACAGGTTATGCACCAGCAATGCTGCTCAAGAACCCGTTTAACCCTTTCCATCTTGATTTAATGATCAAGGAATTAAGGTGTAACATTGTGATTATAGTACTATGTTTTGTTTTAATAATGAGTAGCTAGGAAGAAGGAACAACTTGGTCAGTTCTAACTAGACAATGGTTCAATGAAATGTAATTTTGTTATTTTGAAACAAAAGACTGTAGAATGAATAATTACTTATTGGACCGACAGCCCGTGAAGGTCTATTTAGTGTTGCCAAGTTTAAATGAACTTAGAGGGAAAGGTATTTCCGGCAGGGGGAGATGGTGACCACTGACTCAGAGATCACCCACTCAAGAAACCCTCCGACCGAAAAGATCAAGGAAGTAAATTCTTAGAATGTTATAGTGAGCATGCGTAGTCATTTACATGTTAGGCGAAGAATTTTTAACCAATCATTGTATAGGGGATAATGAATATGTATTTGTGTATCTATAAAAGAATGTTTCTTAGACTGATTGAATGAACATGATTTTGGGAAAACTATTCCCCGTGTTCCCAGCACCGTGAATAAAGAATGCCTGCCTTTTAACACTACACTGGTGTTACGAGGTTTATTCCTGAATTTGGTGACACCAGTATTAGATTTTGCTGGTGCCAAGAAAGTCTTTGACTAAAGGAAAAAAGCTGGCATAGCTCCTTATAGGGCCAAAGATTTGACAGCCGGCTCTGTGCAGGGACCACCCCAGGGTTTAGAAATGTTTATGTTAACAGGGACCTCAATTAAGCCTTCTCTAAAATAGGTGTGTAGTCTTAGTGAGTTGTCCTAGACATTTTTCTCAGGCCAAGAGAGAGAAATATCTGAAGTTAATTACCTTTGCTTACACATTTATATTGGTATTGGATGAATCATCCTCTGGAGGTGCCATGACAAAGGAAGCCCCCATGACTGGCTTAGCCTAAATAATTACCTAGTAAACTACTGCCATTAGTGGAGGTGGAAGCCATCCTGAGTGCCCAGTACTTTTCTCCACCCTACGCATGTGTCCTAATTCCCAGCCCAGCACACCTTCCATTAAAAATGCATATGATATGTGCCACAGCCAGGCAGGAAAGTTTGCTCAAATTTCAGATGGTTTTCAGGATTTCAGACTTTTTTTTGCTGTGCTTAACACCTTTCTGTTCATTTTGGGCACATGAGCATGTGCACACTCATACACATACACACACAAAGACCAGACCCTCCACTCCCACACAAGCAAAACCTGTGACTTTATAGACCAGGGACTCACCTGGTATGATGGATGCCCAAGCGCCAGGCTTTTTTTTCAGTTTCTGCCTGTGATAGGGATCAGTTGAAAGCTTCATCAGCATGACTGCATTCCTGAGGAAATATAATTGGTTTGGAATGCAAAAACATTTCAGGGAATTTCTGAGCATCTCTGCTTTGAAATTATGATTTTCTGAAAGCTGCTTAAACAACAGAAGTAAATAGCCTCATACAATATGACAGCTAATTTTTCTGACAACTGATGAAGGAAGAATGGGGAGGGGGAATGTGTAAAAAAAAATATTCACCAGAGAATATTTTCCTTCTGTAGAAGCAGTCAAATAATGGTAGATCCTAGTCAGAAATAAAGTAGTAGTAAAGAAAGATTCATTGGATAATTTACTTGAAACAAATCATGTGACAAACTCTACTCCACAGCCACAGAAAACAAGTTTACCTAATAGCATATGGCAGTGCTTTCTCAGGAAAATGTATTGTTATACAGTCATCACATACATTTTCAAAGGAGCCAGCACTGGGAAAAAACACCCTTCAAACACTTCATTTCTGACTTTCATTTAAAATACATTACAAATATCACTTGATTCTACTTAGCTGCTGCCAGATTTTTAATAACTGACTTTCCAAACCACCACAGTTCTAGAAATAATTTAGTATATTAAGAGGAAACATTGTCAGAGTTGCATGTGGCATCAGTCTCATTGGTTTGGAAGTTTATCACCATGTAAAAACTACATCATCAGATCATGGCATGAGACATGGAGACTGGCACAGGCTCATTGCCGTAGAAAGGGAAATCTTTGTCATCCTTACCAAGTCTGTGGCAAACAGGTTTTATGATTACTGGTTGTGAGCAACACTTATCACAGAGCTCTCCAAAAACTTAGTTCACTATGGATCCAACTGAGCTCTGACCTGAAGTAGGGATAGTCCTTCCAAACGGTCCATGATGTTTACCAATGGAAATCTGCCCTTCTTTTTACTGGAGACAGTTAAGTCAGTGTCATTTTCTTATAAATGCTGGTTAGTTATAGCTGGAGCCTTTCTGGAGAGCATCCTACTAGTAAAATATTGAGTTTGTTATGCATCTTGTTCATACTGGCCATGAATTGTGTCTGAGGCTTCTGTAACTATTTGCTACCATCCAGATGTTCCTGGTGGAAACTAGAGCTGGTCAAAAGAAAAACATGCAAATTCTTATGAACAAGTCCAGAGTAAATTTGTCCTAACTTTCCACTTAAACATTTCAAGACATGAAATTCCTTCATCATTGATGATGCCAATAAGAGAGCAAACAAACTGCCAACAGAAATGTTTACAGGGAGCCATCTCATCTTACATTTTGGAAATAAACTAGAAGATTAATTTTCTAAATTCTTCAGGCAAATGTTTGGCAAATGGCAAAAAAACTCAGCTGGAGGATCTACTGCCCTCCAGATGTATTTGTGTGCCATCTCAGGAGAACAGTCAAAGGTGGCAGCTTGCACAAGTTACTACGCAAATGTGTGAGCAAGCATGGGAGGACTGTAACCTTTAAGGGCAATTTCAATTATTTATTTATCCATGGGTACAGGTGTTGATTTTTGGGTCTATGTAAAGGTCACTGGGAAATGTTGTCAGTTCCAAGTGACTGTTTGCTGTCTATTGTGTTTGCTGTAAAGCACCCTGGATTGCATTAAGACAATTTCTTGAAAAACTTTTGCTCTCATGCCTGCTACTCCAGTCTCACAGTAATCTAAATGTATACAAAAAATGCTACTTTTTTATCAGGTTGTACTAGGTGGCAGGAGGATTTGCTATCTTTAAATTCTGTATATCTGCAGATGAGTTCACCTAACCCAACCCAAATTACAGTGGTAATACAAGATCCACCTTGTCAGTGAAGAGTGGATAGATACCTCACACAGTGATATCTGATGTTCAGATATCTATCAAAAAAAGTAGGCTAAAGTCATGTTTGTGAAGTAATGATCCCTTTTTTCTGTAAACAGAAGTGAGATTTATACAAGATACTAACTGCCAGGCAGCTGGAGCTGGGTAATACCCATCCCCTCTCAAGGTCTATTCCTGATTCTCTTTCCAAACCACTCAAACATGCTGCTTCAGCTGTTGCCCCTGTAAATGTGTTTCTGCATCACAGAATCACAGAATCATTAAGGTTGGAAAAGACATTTAAGACCATCAAGTCCAACCATCAACCCAACCCCACCCACACCCATTAAACCATATCCTGAAGTGCCATGTCTACATGTTTTTTGAACACTTCCAGTGATGGTGACTCCACCCCCTCCCTGCGCAGCCTGTTCCAATGTTTGACCACTCTCTCAGTGAAGAAATTGTTCCTAATATCTAGTCTAAACCTCCCCTGGTGCAACTTGAGGCCATTTCCTCTAATTCTGTCGTTACTTACTTGGGAGAAGAGACCAACATGCACCTCACTACTACCTCCTTTCAGGTAGTTCTAGAGAGTGATGAGGT